>NC_090914.1:6689400-6902400 GCF_040956055.1 Brachionichthys hirsutus | reverse complement strand
ACCACTTCTAATCCCTCCTCATCATGGCTGCCTGAGCCCGCAGGTTTCCAGTCATTTGGTGTGATTCTACCACAGGATGCTGATGCTGTGCACCTGGGCTTAGGTGTGTTTGTGTGTGTGAGCTGGCTAAATATAACCTTCATACTACTCTTCTGAAATCTATTGGTCAACAACATGGACTAACCTTAGATTTGTTTTTAATCATTTCGATTATTAATGCCATTTGGTAGTTTAAGTCGGCATGTATTTAAACTCGATATCATCGCAGCATTGTGTTGTTCAACCCCCGTGGCTGTGAAGCAGACATCCAGTGCTGCATCATGTAACACTTTAACTTGCTTGGTTAATTTCTACAATCGAGGCTAGAGCGACTGAAACGAGGGAGGATTGCGCCACCTCAACCCTTATATGTGCAAAAAACTCCTTCCATTTTTAAGAAATTGGCATTTTCAACATTACTTTTTTTCACTTTACAGACGTGTTCAAATCAGAGAACTGTGTTTGATAGCTTTGAGGATGCTACGCATCGGATCAAGCAAATTAAACACAAAGCTGGCCTAAGAGCTCTGATTCGTGATATAAGTGAAGACAAAGACAGTGACATGAACTTAATCAAAATGACAAGAACATTAAAAATGTAGCATTGCTCAGCACATGCAAAGATAAGAATCGATTTGGGCTGCTGATGATGGTTATCACCATTAATTATTGACGTAGTTCTCCGCCATCATGTAAGTGCACTGCTGCATCCTTCAGGGAAACGACGGGGACATGTTTCTCTCTGCTAATGTTGAATTTGACGTCTCCTCCGCTACTCCACGTATTTCCCTGCAGCTAATTTCACACTTACAGATTCAACATGTAAACGAATCTTACATTCATCTTTATCCAGACCAATGACAATGACTGCCTGTGTTGTATCGTCTCTCCCTTTGGGCTTCATCATTGAAAAATGTACCTCTGGATAGGAGGCTAGCAATAACACCAACACACCAATCTCCAACTCCCTCATTGTAACTAAAGAGTCCTGTGTGTTTGGAGCCTGTGATCCGATGTGCCTGTGTCCCATCAAAAACACAAGTCCCTCTGGGGGGCATTAATCTGACAGGCACAGCTTGATGCTGAGGCCGAGCTATCTCCTACCTACGGCGTCTAGGATGGTCCTGCTTAGGCAAAGGAGTTCCCCGCTGACCCCATGGCTACACGGGCTCTGAGATTAGACGCTTTGTAAATTTGTATCTGTCACGGGCCAGTGCTGTGGGGATGGTTGGGCCTGGATTAGCGCTGGGAAGTGCAGAGCTGTTCTATATTTCATACACAACTAAGAGGGGGTTCAGAATTATGGTCACTGCCAACTGGGAGATGGGGTGCAGATGAGAGTTTTGGGGAGATATTGCGTGCAGGGTGTTTGAAGTAAGATTAAAATAAAAAATTAGAATGTTAATCCAGATATTTGTGATTTGTGAACAGTCAACATGATCTTAATTCATTGCATGGCATTATTAGCAAAGTTACTCATGATTAAAGGCTTTTATTTAAAAACCCAGGATAAAGAATTATGACATCTCATGCAAAAATGATCTATTTGTTGACGGCTGCAGCAAAAGTTATTACAGAAAATCCAAAAATGCCCTCATGCCATGTATTGTGTAGTGAAATGCTTCTCGTTCTGCGAGGCTTGCCGTGAATAATCCAAGCGGAAAACATAAGGCTAATCGGACCCTCAATCATCCTAAACAATACACAGCAGACACTAAATATGAAGATGACTACATAGTTCACATCAGTAGTAACCCCACAGGTGTTTGGTGTCACTGGTAACACTGCATTGTGAAGAGACATTACTATATGTTTTACCTATTGTCATTAGCCTGCTGTTTGTCGGTCAAAGAACTCTGACATGCTAGAGAACGGGTGGCCATTTGCCATCAACATATTGCGCCGGTTCATGCACACACAAAGTGAGTCTAATATTTAGTGCTTCAGAAGAAAAAGTATCCTATTCTGGTCTTGCTTTTTTGCTTGCTTCTGATATGAGTAGTAAGTCTTCCTATTTCGTGTCATTCTTTTCCACTTTGCATAATGGTGTCAAGGTTAGTGGTCTTAGAAACGGTGTTTACATTGTGTATTCCCAAATTCCCATGCTCTATCCTCGGAGAACATTGCTTACTCGTCAGAAAAGCAGCACATAAGCAAATATAAAACTGCTTTGGCTTCACTTTAAACGCACTTTAAAGGTAAAACCCAGTCCTTGACATTTAGTTGCCCTTATGCACTGTCACTGTTGATATATGCATATACATATCTATATCCTGCTTGCTGTACACCACTGTCAATATAAATCCTGCAAGACCTTGCATACATAATGTATATCACATATAGCGTATAATGTACATAATCAAGATACTTAATATACAGTATGTATATTCTACTGATCACTGAATTTCTAAGGTCGTCATTCCAAATGCTTTGCAAAACTAGAGTTATACTTTTTCCATGTGTACATGCAATTCTGATTCTTATTCTTATTCTGATTTCAAGTCTCTGTTTAAGTCAGTGAGAGAAGCTGCCACAGGTAAATGTAGGGACAAATCACCTTTCCAGCAACTTGCCTCAGCCTAACTACAAAACAGGCCTCCAAAAGCCACATTTATCAGTGCATTTGTTCTATTTACACTGTTTAATTGTTTGACAGTTCCTCTTTATGCCGTGTCACTTCCAATCCTCTCTGTCTCCGTTAAACAGCACATCCTTCCTTCAATATAGGAGCAGCATTTGAAATTCACCAGCAGCTGCTCTGATGGATGTGATCAAACAAAGTGTGGCTTCCCAGCTTCCTTCAGGCGTCAGTCATATCTTAGAAGTGAGACGAGGTCAATCAACACTTCGGACACAATTTGTACATGATGCATGCGTGTGTGGGTGAGTGTGTTAATCTCAATTGCCATGCAGCAGGTTGCTTTTTACCAGCCGTCTCAACGTGGGAGGCCGAATCAAGACTGAGCCTTGAAGTTTAATAAAAATAAGATGGTTAAGGAGACCCACATGGGCAGTGATCCTACAGTAAGGAGCTTGATATATATGGGTCATTGACTTAAGATGACTTATTAGCGCACACAGGCTGCAGGTAATGGAAGCGTAGTTATACAAGCTTGCACTTTGCATGCCATGACTATTCAACCTTCAACAGCTACTATATAGCCAAGAACAGCGGACTCAGGGGAGGGAGAGAATGAGCAAGACTGAGAGAGAGCAAAACAGACAGCCAGAGGGTGGAAATCGAGTCAGAGCGAGTGCACGCACCTGCAAAGATGAAAGACAATGCAATCAATAAGATATATAAGATAACAAATAATGCCCTGGGTATCTCATTAATCGTAGCACAGGCTCATTATGCTGAGCACAGGAGTATAAGGCTGGGTCACTTTGGCTCTCTTTATTGAAATATCAGCAAAGGTGAGAGTGGCTAAAGTACTACTGGGGCCAAAACTTGTATTTGCTTCATCAAAATATATTGTGACAGGTCACCCCCCTCCCTCACAATCAGGGTGAGAAGCATGCTGTTTACTGTTGAACACAATTTAAAAAGTATTTTTATTCCAGTCTGTCGTGTTTGCATGTTACATTTTCATTGCAATTTTAAAGCGAGCTCTGCGCAAGGATTCATACGGGCTGTAAAAAAGTTGTAGCAGCACATCAGGCTGTGTGAGTTGTGATGTGTTTTTCTTGAACCGTGATTACACTGGACCCTCCGTCATTCTTCCCTTCACATGTGAGAGGAAGAAAATCATAGCTTATCCCCCCTGATGCCCTTGAAGGCAAGGTGTCTTTCCATAGTATATGTTTATCACAATCAACACAAGCTCATTTATAATAAATTCCTTCATTTTTTTTTTTAAAGCTACACCCGTAATATTTCATTCTGAATGGGGGGTGAATTTAAAAGAGCAATAAACAGTGATCGTTTCACACAACTTGTTCTTCTAATTTACTGCCTGGAGTCGGGTGCTGGGCTAAGGAGAGAGGAAGGTTGGGAGTGTGGATGCATAAAGACCTACACATTTCCACCTGATCTCTGTTCTCTGGTTGCCATGGCTTTCTGCCATAAAGGTGCCTGAAATCCATTAGCAGGCACCGCGGTTTACAAAGAGTAACATTGTAATTTCCATTAATGCAACGTCTGTTGGTCTTTCCATTAATCTTGCTGACATTTTAGCATGATCATTTATTTATTATATATGTGTATGCACATCTCCGCTTCTAATATCAATTGATAATTTGAATTGTTATTAGCATAAAATATGGTTTGGAGATGTGATTTGGATTACGGTCTTTTGGTGACCAGATCAGTTTCTAAATTAATCATCATATTAAACAGGCAAACTAGCATGCTGTCAATTTGCAAATTGGGACAGAAAGCACATTGAATGCACCACTACATCTTTTTTTTTTTTATTATTCTGGCCTGAAATTAAAATTTACCAAATTCAGCTCTGTTCTTCTATGTTTATTATTTAACCGTTATTTTGTCTTGTTCTTCTTTTTTGATCTCATCAAAATGTTAATACATGTTCAGTGGGCATACAGTATGTACAATCATTCAAGATTAAGATGAAGTCGTATAGTCAGAATAAGCTACATGCAACAAATGTTAGCAGTGTGGTTGGCTTACAAAGCACTTTAGGACTTGACTTATAAATACATTCACAATTACCAAGCAGATTCTGCTGCATGTGTGAGCCTTGAAGAACCTCAGTGATCTCATGCATGACGTCACCTTGGGAATAGTAATGCTGATTCACACACATTCTAGCGCCGTTGTCTTTACCAACAAATCAGTAAATCTTTTCAAATGTCACCCACCGCAGTGCGGCAAATGACTTTCCCCAGCGCATTAGTCTAACCGCGGACAGAGAGAAATGTTTTCTTCATCAGACACTGATTAGTGAGCGCTGCAACATTGTGAGTATTTATGAATCCGTTTTCATGAATTGGAAATTTTCCATCTCTGACTTTTCATATGACTAATGGCATATTGTTTTCTGACTTACAAAGATGGATCAGATGCGTGCAATGCCTCTGCATAAATAGGTGAGCTCGAAGTGGCACATTAATAAACCAACCCTCACATTTTTATTTTTGCATGTGAAAAGTTGCTGTTGGTTTTATCATGGGATTTGCCGCTTGAACGAGCAAGCAGCATGGGCTATTATAGTTTCAGGCTGCTATACAATTGATTGAGATCTGGTACATGTCGTTTCTGGATGGCAGCAGACTTAAGATGCTTGCAGACTTTGACCCGGGCCTTTGGTGAGTCTCAGCTCACCTGAACAAATTTACATGGATGATTAATACAGGAATCACGGCATCGAGTCGGGCCTCAATTCAGCTGCTGGTAGAAAAGTGCGAGCATGCATGTTAAAAGTTATCCAGTGCAGGAAAGCTCAGAATGCCTGCTGAAATCTGGATAGGATTGTTGCGTATACACACACACACACACACGCACACACACACAAATGCATAGAACCAATCTGGTCCACCCTACGACACCATTTCACTGAGCACGGCAATGCTTGAATGAAGATGGATAGGATTTCCAGGAATGTAATCCATAGGAGGCTGCTGGTCATTGCTGGACCGCATTTTAGTTTCCATGCATGCTGTCACTGACTCACCCGGCCAGCTCATGGTGGGTCTGCATGTAATGAGCTTTATGTGCAGTTGATTCCTCTGCAAAAGCAAATTACCAGGGATGGTGAGTGTAAGCTGGACATTCATGGTCATACCTCACAGTTGTCCAAAGTCAAGGTCTAGGTCACTTTGGCTTTACATCCATCCCCTCTCCAACCGAGCTGATCAATATGTCATAGACCGCAACCCAATCACAGGGAAATACTCAGGACATGCCTCCTAATGACATATTTACAACCATAAATGTAAAGATTAACAATAACAAATGGCCAAGCAAGCCTTATGAATACCCCGACGCTCTCTCAATGCATGAAATGTCAGGCTAGCCGCTGCCTGTCTTCAGGTTCATTACCTCCACATGGGGGTGTTTCAATCATAACACCCCAAAATATAACCCTCATCCAGCACACGCACACACACATCTCCTCCTACACACACACTCACACCTACGGGCAATTTAGTGTCACCAATCAGCCTAGGCTGCATGTTCTTGGTGGTGGGAGGAAGCCGGAGAACCCGGAGAGAACCCACGCAGACACGGGGAGAACATGCAAACTCCTCACAGAAAGGCCACAAGTCGGAGACGAACCTGCGACTATCTCGCTGTGAGGCAACAGGGCCTTCCACTGCGCCAGTCGTGAACATCTGGAGCCTCAAACTAGATCAAACACGTTCTCATCTTACCTCGAAAGACAGAGAAAAAAAAAACTGATTCAAAAGCGTGTGTGTATGTGTGTGTGTAAGACCAGGTCTTCTGTGTTCCTGCAGCAGACTACACACAGCGGACAGTGGTGTCAAAGTATTGGGATTAACGGTGTACTGGTAGTGTTGTGCACAGCGTTTGAATTGTTGCTGTGCTTCATGCCGTTTTGAATTCAACTCGGGTTTTTATAGTTTCCTGCATAGCACAGCTACATCATCAGCGATACGGTTCCTCTCCGACGAGAGATTCAGACCAATAAATAAAGACAGTGAAGGCGCAGATAAAGCAGTTATCACCGCTCTCTGCAGCCATGATGAGCCTTCGTGTGAGACAGCACCGGTTGCCCTTTACCGCGGTGCAAATTACAGGCAGAAGTGGCATGTCAGACATGCGTGACTGTTGGCCTATGAATTCATAGGCAGTAATCAACATTCGTTTAAAATGCTCATTTGCATATGCATGCATCATTAATTGTATGCATATGAGGCAGTGGGGGATACACAAGCGCGACTCTCCTTGTAACCCAATAGCATAGCTGTCAGAGGAAGGTTACAAAAGGAGGCAAAGTCATTAGTTCGGACGGAACCGCTCTCCTATATAGATCCAGCCTTCCTTTTCATGATTGATGAAGGCGAGCAAAAGTTTCTTTCCAGTGACGTATGCTGTGCTGTATGCCTTTCTATGTCTAAGTGGTGCACATGCATTGATGATGTTGAAGGTCCAACCATGCTGCCTCTGGAGGATCATCATTAAGCTGTCAGTGGGCAGTTGTGCAATAAATGCATCCAACCATGATATCGGACCCGAGTTTATCCCTCAGTCCAGGGTATTCATTTTAATCATGCATGCACCACTTAAGAAACATTATTTATTTGCTTGTTCATTTTTTTCACTCATGACGCAAAACGAACATCTTGGGTTGACCTGATTTGAGTTTGACTGTGAAGATAACAAGATATTTCCATCTTGCTTTTTTATTACAGCTATCATGAAAGAAGCTGAGCAGCAAATCACAATGGACGAAGTCAAAATAGCACTGAAACTGGAATATTTGAAGAAATATGTGTTTTCATAGGAACCTGTGGCGCAAAGACCTCCGATAAGTTTCAAAAGTAGAAGGTTCAAACCGAGGCTGAAATGTTGTCATGATTATTGAGCTTGGTAAACGATGGTACTCTCTGTGAACTCGATATACTTAATGCAGGAGAGATGTTCCAATAACAAAAATACAACATCAATAACGTAGTGTGAGAACAGGCTCACACAAACTCCTCTCACACCTACTATTCCACTGTCTCCTTTCTGCTCTGCAATGAATCAGTCTATTGAAAAACAGTGGCATCAGCAAATATAGATGAGAATGACACCTTCCGGAGTCTGAGAAGTTGAAGAAGCATCTAATAATGCCGCTCGCCTTCCCTCTCTTTGCCATGTATCCCTTGGTTTATGTGATGATTCCAACAGGGGGGGGGGGCTGAGAAGAGACACGATGACAGCCGTGCTCGGAAGAAGACGGTAACAAGACGTGATGCATAACACATGAGAGAGGCTGGGGTGTCAGTACAGAGGGATGAACAGGCTTCATCAAGAACATCACAAGCACATTTTGGATGACATCACACTTGTGATGCATTCACTTTTATTGCCATGTTATGTTTACTTGCATTGTGCGGATACATTAGATAGCTGCAGACGAAGCAGGGTGAAGATGAACCACCTCATAAAGTTTTTGGAATGTTTTTTGATTTCCATTCTTCTGTTTCCTTTTTTTTTACACAGAAGACTGGATGTTAGTATTCTGATGCTGATAACTGCCCAGTTTCAACGATGTGCTCAGAATAAATTTGATAAGCCTGAGTGCCCGTGCTAGACTTTGTTTGGCTTCCGAACAGTTCTTACAGACTCAATAAACATCCAATACTTGCATTCCATCTTTTTTTCCCAGAGAGAGAGAGAGACATCCTAAAAATGTTAGGATTGTTTCGGAAGAACCTATAAAACATTATGCAAATGTACTATTTAGTAGTGTACACTGGCAAAACATCATGTGTTTGCAATTTGAAAGCTGGGGAGTTTTCAATATTTGGGTGACTTCATTTTGAACGGTTTTATGGGTATTTCTGGTAAAGTAAATAAAAATAGTGAGACATGAGTTAGTACATCAGGGATTAATAAAATTGCCCAATTATATGTAAAATATGCTCGGCCGTTTAAGTAAATTAAATATATTGTTTTTTCACAGTTTGAACCCTAATTTTGATTTTCTTTTTTTCTTTTGGGGGGGGGGGGGGGGACTACACTGAATGTCTAATGTACCATTGCTTATCATTCAGATGGGAATATACTGAAGCCATGCTTCTCACAATAGAACAGACCTGCACATCTTGCTCCTTGCCTATTTTACAGTTCCTATTTTTCAGTATTCCCTTGCTGAGGTCTTTGACTTCTCAGTAAATGTATACAGAGATAATGTGGGCAAACAGAAGAGAGTGAAACAAAAATCTGCTGAGCTATTAAAAGTTAGCTAATAAAAATGCTTACATACAATGAGAAAAATACACAAGAGCAATCAATATTTTATGTAACCACTAGGGATGGGGCTGCAGTGGTGGAGGCAGTGAAGCCAGGCAGGAGATGAAAAATAGATTGCATTAAATTCAGCATAGTGATTTACAACAATTATGTCATCCACGTGAGAGAGAGGGTGTGAAAGGATGGTCCAATAATTCCAGGCATCCACCTAATATTCAACACAGATCCTAGCTCCTTGAGCAACATGCAAAACACAAATTGGGGTGTGGAGTGAGGGCTAAAAATTAGAAGGTCCCATCTAATGTGAAAACCGCGGAAAACATTTTC
This sequence comes from Brachionichthys hirsutus, assembly GCF_040956055.1. NCBI lineage: Eukaryota > Metazoa > Chordata > Actinopteri > Lophiiformes > Brachionichthyidae > Brachionichthys > Brachionichthys hirsutus. The sequence goes on along the minus strand of NC_090914.1, from coordinate 6,893,147 downwards.
TCAAGCCCCCATTCCCATCCCGACCTCGCAGCTCCGCGGTGCTCGGCCACGCTCCGCACCATGTCACCAGCCACATTCTCCTTCTCTGCTCAATGTTCCATGACAACAAGGTGAGACCGACAGCAGAGGTTAGGCTGAACAGCTGCTTCCTGGGTTAGAAATTCCAGGCATTGAGGGCCATCTGTCTATATGTTCACTGACGTATATGGGAGCCATCTATCAGGCTGCTAGCCCTGCAGCTGCTGGGGCCGTCACAGCCCAGTCCGCCACCCGCCCGCCTGCCCGCCTGCCTGCCTGCCTGCTTGCTTGGCTGGCTTCTCCCAGATTCAGCCTCAGTACAATGAGCGCTCCTTCTTCACTTTGTGTCACACAGAATGGGCTGATTTGATTAAGTCCTGGGCTCTCATTATGTTAGGTAGGGGTGTAGAATTTCAATGATAATCCATAATGCATGACCGGGGGTTTTGTTGCCATGGTGACATAAATTCAAGGTTACCAGCTCAGACGCATAATTGGGTGCGCATTGAGCGCTGAAGAGGTGCTGTTAAAATTCCCCTCATGAAAGTGGAGCATCAATCATGCTGTCGCAGATTGCAAAGTACTCATAATCAGATGAAATGCCTGGCAGTGAAAAAATGTCACAACAGGACAGAGCTTCCTACTCTTTGGGAACTAATGTAACGTATCAGAAAAGACTGGGAGACAGCTTAACATATTTTTGCGTGTTCTCCTTTCATTTTCCTCTTTCTAAGCACCACCTTTTTTTGTGTGGCTTTTTCAGGGTGTTTTTTGTGTTGTAAGTTGGTTTTAGTTTATTTTGCCCTTATCTTGCTCTCCCAGGCATGAATATACCCTCAGTCTGTGCTGCTCCCCCCCCCCAAATGATGGAAATCAATTCTCACAAGAGATCAGGACCCCTACGACAAGCAGAGCCTCCAGCTCGAAGCTCATCAGACCTATTTGAACGGCAGACAAAATGGAAAGGATTTCTGCCTCTTTGTGCCTTCTCATGAACTCCCATTGAAAATCTGCTCATGCCTTCCCCAATCTGTGCCATGGTTCTTTTATTGATGCTCTTTTTTCAGTAGTGGTGGAGGGGATCGACAAGGGGATGTGCTTGCTTGGAGGCGTGTGCAGGATTGGAATGGTAAAAGTTTATCTTTTTACCTTACCCTCCCTCCTTTTACTTCAACTTCTGGCATCACCAACAATAATCTTTTTTTTTTTTAAATAAAATAAATAAATCTGAGAGCTGATGAGTAGCTTGAAGCTGTTAGTCTGAAAAAGTTTTTCTCTTTTGACCAGCGCTGTTCGATGTTATATTAAATAATAATAATACTAATATATTGAATATTGTCAGAAATAAAACTGAAAGTCAATTTTTTGCGGGTCACGTTTTCATCACAAATCAACCACAACTTCTCTCTGTAAGCTAGCAGGTTGAACCATTTCAATCACAGGAAGCCTTTTTCTGAAATACCCCCGTCCATCAACACAGCACCACCATAATTCTCCTGTGGTTAATAACCATAAATCAAATGGGATTCATAAACCATTAAGATGGTGCTTATTATCTCCGGCACTAGGTAGTTGAGATATTCATAGCCTGCAGGTACGGGCCACCAAACCAATAATCTGCTTCATCTATGCAATATTTCCCTCTTTTTATGGCATGAATTATGCTTTGTGTCATAATTTATCAGAGCATTTCTCATCGCTTGAGTAATATGCTTCACTGAATTAATTTTCACTGCTTGTACACACCCCAACATACACAACTTCAACCTTTCCACCTGAGCTGGTTCCTTCAGCAATTGGCAGAAATCCAGTTTGCAAGACGTGAGGCAAATCTTACATTTCAGAACCTTTCTTTGGGATGGGTGCATGAAAAAATGATGCAATGTACTTTAGCTCAAGTGAAAGTCTACTGTTTTCAAAGGGAGATAACAAACACATAGGTGAGATGCAGCGCTGCTTAAGAATCAAATGAAGGCCCTGCAAGAAGACGCCCATGTACGCCAGTCACAGCTCACCTTCAAAGGTGGCGTGTAAACTATAGAAGCCATTTTGTTTTAGAGTACAAAGGAAAACAGGTTATTAAAAGGAATACTTTCAGAAATGGAGAGACAGATAGTCCAATTTCCCCCCGCTTCTCTATTAGCCACCTTTCATTGCAATGAGCGTGTTGCTTCATAGCAGCTCGACGGGGGTTCCTGCTGAAGATGTGAGTCAAGTTTTTAATGAGCCCTGTTATTCTCACTGCTGCTGATGCTGAATTCTTTGGGACTTAACACAGGCCTTACCCAGTCAATTAAGGGGTACAAGTTATTCACACAGAACAGAGCACCAAAACCACATGCAGTTTTGTTTCCCCCCCATTCTCTTGAAATTGTTGCGTTATTGATGACCATTTTATTTCTTGAGATTCAGTGTCCTGATTTCCAGTTGTTCTATGACCCTTTATTTCATGTTGATTCTAAGTAAAGTGCCACCACTGAAATAATCACCACTTTTGTTTTTACATTATTCATCTATGGGATTTGTGGAATGGTTTTTTTTGTGCAGTCCATGGGATTCCTCTGGATGTGTGTGTGTGTGTGTGTGTCTATGTGCAAGATAGAGAGGGTGCGTGAGAGTCTTTCCCTGTCCTCCACATGAACCCTTGATACTGTCCCACATGTTATATTCACCCATTTGACTTGTCAAATGGTTGATTTGTGGCTTGTATGGAGAACAAACGTGTTCCAAATGTGATGCAGTATTACAGTACAGTAACCTGGCCCCAATGTGTAAATATGTGTACAGGCCGGAACATGTTTCATTCCAAATGTAAGCAATATGTAGCTGGACTCCCAGCCGATAGACCGATTGGCCAGCAGAAGTGAGGTTGCAGACCTGAAGAAGGCAGGAGGCAGAAATAGTTAGCAGGTAGAGCGAGAAGGGAGCTGGACAGCACAGATGGAATGTATTGGTCAAGCTTACAGACTGTCAACAAAGCGACGTAAAGACTTGTCACTCTTGGTCACTACGCTCACTGCTCGGAGACAGGAGAGGAATGCGCTGGTCATTCATGCCCCAGAATAGGCAGTGCTCCTTTGCCCCTTCCACCCTGGGCTTTGCCATTGTATCAGCAAGAACATTGTTCAGGAGAATCCTTTGTCTCTTTAGATTTTTGGAGGTCCCTTTTCAGGAGATCCACCAAGACCCCCTGTGCAGCCAGGCCATAGCTGCTCCCTGAACAGCTGTGCAGGATCAAGCTGAAGTCACTCTAAGCTGTCTCCCGGTTGAGCCAATGCATTACAGATGCTTATCCTTCAGAATTAGACTGCCGGCTAGCAAGCTGCACGGATGATGATAATGCAGACGTCTCTGTGGCCAACTTGGTACAGTAATGTATTTCCGTATTGAGGTCTTAAACCAACTGACCCCTAGTAAAGATTTCTCTGTTCTGTCCCTTTCCAGTGTGATTGAATCCAGGCTCAGATTAGGGCTGGTAACAATAAGCAGAGCAGATCCCCAATGCACAAATTGTGGCCTCCTCCATTGTAATGTTTACAAGGTCAAGGTTACAGGGGTCATTATTTTACTTTACTTAAATTGGCATTTTCTTTTTCTTTTTTTGGGAAATGGATTACCTAGTTGCTGTTGGCTTTACGCTTTGTGTCACTTTTATCAATGGCAGGAGAATAATATGATTACAAGCTAAGGATTTAGGGCCAAATGCAGACAATTGAAGCATCTCAATAGATCTCGAACACACGGTGATGGGAATTTGCATAACCTAGTTGGAGGCAGATAGGAAAGAAAACACTCTCTTGGTCCTGACAGTCTGAAGGATCATTTGGGTGATTTATGCAGGAAATTGTATTTGCGAAGCAAGGCAGATAATTTAATAAACCAAGGCCAGGCCTAGTCCTTAAGAACAGAGGGCTCTTTGCTGAAAAATGATACAGCCTCCTGTCTGAGGGGATGGCAGATAAGGAAGGCCAATATTTACTATGGATTTGCGCTCCTTCTATTTCCTTTCTTCGTCTTTGCATTATCTTGCCTAGTTTCCTGAAATAAGCCAACATATAATATGCATTTATATAAATGTTTAATATATGCAAATGAAACATGTTTCATTTCCTATATGCAAATGGGGTATCATTATTATTAGCAAAATATGACGAGAATATCAGTGAATCGCGAGGCGAGGTGCCATTGCACAAAGGAACATCCATCCCTGACAGATAATTAGAGCCTTTATTTAAAATGCTTTTGGGTAGCAAACACTCCCGGTAACAAGACAACAGTCACATTATGGAAAATGTGTTGAAATGCACTAAATATTGACTTCTTGACATGTGAAAATGAAACAGACAGCCTGAGCCAGGCTCCTCTGTGGAATGCCTTCCCTTTATTACATATAAACAAGTGTGAAGAGCCATATAAATATATGTGTTCTGCTACACAAGTGATATATGTTCACTAAGTACACTGCTTCACCTCATTAGTGCATGTCTGAGCTTAGACCTTTCCACTACAACAACCGGCCACATGCATGTTTGCATGCATCTGTACCTGAAATGCTTTTCCAATGGATATTGTAAGTGCGAAGGGAGAGTTGGTCTGAGTTTATGTTGCATGTCAGCAAAGTAAGGGTCTTTCTCTCTCTCTCCTTCTGCAGTAGGTCTGTTAATGTTTAAAGTCAGGAGGCCCAGGGGACACTAAATCCCTCGGACATAAAGAGCCTCTGTGTGCCGGCGAGGTCACATCTGCCCAATGACTCTGTGTGTATATAGGGAGCACTCTATAGGCCATCAGAAAGGCCTGCTCCAATTGCCCCACTTCCATAATACTACACTGTGTGCACTACGCTGGCCAGTGGGCTTGATAGAGCTTGACATTTCAGCACATGCACATTAAACCTGCCGCCACTTTATCCCATCCTCTTCTTGGTGCTTGTGAAGCAGCATAAAACTAGTGCTTGGGTAATAATGTTGCATTGATACAACAGACTAAGAAAGATTGCACCATCAGAGGTCATTGCTGACATTAAACAAATGTCCACCTTTGATTATCTTAATGAAATGAATTTCATTTTGACCCACGGTCTTATTGTTCAAGCCTGACATGTGGAGGCACAACAAGGAGAGCCGCGCACATTTCGTTTGACATTGTCTTTCGCTAACAGATGTCTGCTCAGTGGCACGCGTTTGAGGCTCCGCTCTTTAATGAACACCCTTAAAGGTGAAATGAAAGTAATGATTCACTGTATACTTTTTTAGATAAAAAAAACTAAAAAGGAAAAAGAAGCCCAAGAAACATTCTTGTTTATCTGGTCTCCTCACCGTGTGCTGGAATATTACTGCACCAAAAGTGATTAGCATTGCTTCCGATACGGTTAGCAGTGAATCAAAATATATGCCTTTTAATAGGCCGCAGCCTTGCCAATCAGATAGTGTGCAAGGCTAGTCAGTGGTGCAATAAATCATTAGGTCTGGCCAGTTGAAACTCGGGCTATCCACTACATCAAGGGTTCACTCAATATGGGCATATCAATGAAAGCCTTTGTTTTGTCCACCACAGCAAATTAGACACGCCAGTATGCTCAGTTAATGTATACAGTGTAATCTTCCCTGACCTATACAGACTGGATTTAGCACTTGGGAGTTCTCATAAAGAACAAGTTTCATTCCGGTCGGCCGCACAGAGTGAATGTAGCCCAGATGATAGCATATCTAGAAAGGCCATCAGCTGGAATGAAAGTAATGTTAAATGAGACGGCAATGTTGTTACACACCTAATGAAGTGACATTGTTGGAGTTCAGCACATTTGGAGTGACCTAGAGACTGTATTCAACCAGCTGTAAACATTGCTCAAAAACACAAAAGAAAAAAAACATCCAGTTCTGCCGACCTTTGACCTTGTTTATATCACTCAGGATAAGACTGTGTTATGGGCCAGTGGTCAGTAAAATGTACTCCGCCCGCACCGTGCACGCTGAGAGCAGTTGCACTCTGGAGACAAAAAAGAGGGGACCTTCTAGGAGGTGACAATGGCATGAGAGGTTGGATGAGGTCAGGGTGTTTAGATTCCATCCTATTGAGGCCTTAATTGCTCGTAGAGAGGCTAGGGGGGCCTTCTGTGCATTCACTGTGAAAGGACTGAGCCGGAGAAGGTAATTTATGACCGGCCGGGTGAGGTTACAGTGGGAGCAGCACCTTAAACAGAGGTATGCATGCCTGGTCTCTTTCCTGGGCTCAAGTTGCTCTATGGCAATTGAGCTACTTGGGAGGTGGATCTGCAGTCCCTTTTTCTTTCCCACTATCCGTTTCTTCTTCCCGTCATTCTCTCTCTCTCTCTCTCTCTCTCTCTCTAAGTCGTCTCTGCTGTTTCCTCCCATGTCCTAGATCAGCTCATCTGGGTGTGCTGCAGCAGGATATCAATCTTAATGAAGCTGCCAGGTCAGTGTCGTATCAACTTTAGACTACAGGCCTTGATAAGCGTACCAATTCTCCGTAACAATACCCAGGGTAATAACCGGGACAATAAGGTCTCACAATGGATGGAGTGCGTAGGCATCTGCATTTTATGGATGCCGTGTGTGTGAAAGAGCAAAACAGTGCATTAATTCTCAGTGTGTGTGTGTGTGTGTATGTGGGTGTATTAATACACATGAAAAATATGTGCTTAATCTGAGCATATACATGATGCACGTGCAAAGGTTTGAAGACTAAGAGCAGAGTCATTCAGCATAGGATGGATTAAAGCTCCAACAAAATCTTTGTTTATTATATTTTAAATAATTAAGCATTCTGTTACATAAGCTGCAGGTCACTCTCAGTCTCCCAATTACATCTCAGAGATGAATCAACTTCCCTGTTTAGAGTATTGTCTTACCTCATCAGTCACATTGATCTGGAGAGGAGACCGTGGTTTCCTGCCTGCTGGCTGCCTCTGGTTTTGAGTGCCTTGGAAAACCGTGTCACTGCATGGCTGTACTGTACCGCCTGTTTGCATCTGGAGGCTTTGGTCACATGAGGCAGAGATAAACGTATGTGGTCATTTTATTGTGGCAGGTTTAATGTGGCTATTGCACACATTAGCAACATTACTCTCCTTTCATCTGCCGAGTTTGTCTTGATTAAAATGAGGAAAAAATTAAAATAAAAAGCTAGCCACAAAGTTATTTAACAGGGATGGGGGAGAATGGGGTATTTCCATTCTCGCAAAGGAAGGCATACAATTGGCTGGATGTTTGATGTCAGCTTCAAGGAATTTATTTGCACAAAGGACTCAAATTCCAGCTGTTTTGATGTAGCTCATTGTTTTTGGGTTATCTTGTGTCACCTATCTAATCACAAGCAACATTGTTGGGAATTACAAACTAGAAATTCACTGAATACTAAATTACATTAAACACAGATCTTGAATAAAAAAACAAAAAAATAGATAATAATAACATTTGTCGAGCCACGTCTTGATCACCAAATGTCATGAAATTCCTTCAAGAAATGTATAGGTAAATGCTGAAAAAAAATATTTATAGTTGTGGCTTTAAAAATAAAATAAAATGCATAATTGAATAAAACATTAAATAAAACATAAAAAGGTCCTGTATCTGCCCCTTACCAGGGTACAACCCCGATGTTTCAATGAGTTGTTCGGCATCATATGCACAACCCTTCCACCAAGTTTAATGACAATCTGTCAAGTTTCTGTGTGCTAACAAATAGAAAGGAACAAAGGAAATACTGAAACAAAATTATTTAAAAGTACACAAAATCTAGTTGTGGTCATTTATCATGTTTTCCATATCAAATTTAAATACCATTCAGCGATGCGACTGTAAACAATGCGCATTTCATCTTAGGTGGACACAAAGACTCGCCTTGGTTTATTTTGGACAGATTAAAAGGATAAATCCTACAGAGAGCAGACGGAGACGGGTCATTCAGGTCCTTTAACAGACCGAGAAGTGTTACGATGCCTCTCGATTCATCCCCTAGATAAGGGCTTTAGAGCTGACAGACATGTATCCAATGAATCTTGGCTGTCACAGGTGGAGTTTTGAATGGCAGGACCATTCTCTTGTGTGAAGGCTTTCCCGCTAGAGCTCAAAAGAGCTAATTAGAAGAGACTATGGCCCTGGCAAAAATGGTGCTTCTCTTCGCTCTCATACCAAAGCATACCACAGAACAGAATTCTTCTGGCAACAGATGAATAATATAGCCTCGGATGTTCACGGGGCTTCATCCTCATCTGTTTGACACTGATAAAGAAACAATACACGCATCCCTTCAATATGTTTGCTGAAATAATTTACACATTTATATGATCAATGGGAAGATGATTAACGCGGGGAGAGCATTTCACTCTCCACCACCTGAATCTGTGAGATCAGTGATGCTATCTACAGTGTGGACAGTTTGGCTCAGCTGGATATATGAGATATTTATAGATCCAACTTCCCTGTGGATAGGTTGTCTGGTGGGCTGTCCTGTATTGATCTGAGTTTCAGGGGGGAAAAAAATAAAACAACACAAACACTGGAGGTCCAGTACAATGGAAAGAAATACTGTGCACGACTACAGAGAGAAGAAAGCAGCACATGGTCGGATCTCAGGGCTCGACGGCTGACATTCAAATTAAGGATCTGAAGATTTAAAACAAAGTAAATTGTATATTTCTGAGCAGCCTGGTGTCCGATACTCTGTTCTTCTCATTTCTCTTTTGTTTCCACTGATGTATGTGGCAAATCCTCCATTGAGGGTGTAAGGTGGGCACCGTGTCACATTTAAATTTCGCTTGTTTTGGGGCCGTCATTGTTGCAGATAATGTTTTATCATGCGCACGGTGCAGCTTGCTGATGCCGCTCAGCCGTTAAGATGAGGCAGACAGAGAAGGGAAGGCCTCATTGCCCACCGCCGCTATAATTTAGGCCACTCTTATCCATGCCATCAGCTCAGATTGTAATTCAGGAAGCAACAGTGTGGAGGGCCAAGTCCCTCTTTTATGCACGGCCATTACTGCGGCGGTGCGATACAGTAGTGGCTTTTAGCACAGGAGTGGCCATACGCTGCACTAAACCGCCGCCACCATGCAGACATACAAGGAGCCGAGGGCGGACCCTGATTCAGGTCTCTCCCTCTACTGCTGTCCTCTGCTCAGGGTCTCAGTGATGGGCAGAGAGGACCGGGTTGTTATCCCCACTGGTAATTACAGCCATTAAAGCTAATCCTGGTCCAATTCCAACTGTTTTTGTTTTGAGCTTTATCTCCAGAGCGCCGGTGAGTTCCTCCTTTCAACGCAGCACACAAAGACACAGTTTTTAGAGTTAGTAATTATCTGTTTTTATCCCTTCTGTTGGGAATAGGATGAAAAATGCCCGGGATGGACGGAGGCACATCTGCTCCTCCTTTCTCTCACTTCATCTCCGACCTCCATCTACTCTTGCCATGTCACACCTCTTTTTCTTCCCCATTCCCTTTTGTCCTCATTTCATTTAGTATGACAAAAAAAATTACAATTGTTAAATTCTGTGCTGGATGTTATTGAGAGATTAATGCAATTGAGCATGAATTTATCAATATCTGTGACAATACTGAGATAAATGTAATTATATTCGGTACTTATTAGTGTGATGGTAATGCAGGCCTCTAATTTTACGCTGTAATTGCGGCTCTATTTTTACGAGGTGTTAACTGCTATTAATCACATTGATGATTCAGTAAATGTAGCGCAAAGATTTCCATTCAATTCCATTTCCTCTGACCTATCTCTCAGCAGATCTGTCTCTTTTCAAAGGAATAAAAGATCATTGTTACATAAAGGAGAGGAGCGATAAAGGAAGAGCTCTTTCCATGCAGAACTTGTTTTAATGGATTTTCATTCCTTTCCTCAAATCAAACTCAATGTCATAATTTTCAATTTGCCCATCTTCACTGTCACCAATTTTTTTTTATTTTATGAGGTGGCAAATTGTGAACTGTCAAAGTTTAAGTGACATACCACTGTTAGAAACAGGCTGCTCCTGAATAATATCTGAATAATATGCTGTATGTGTCTGTGATGGAAGGGCTTTTGCTCTAATCACAGTGAGTGATGTGCTACCGTGTCCTGTGCACCATGTTAATGCCGATAACAGTATTCTACCCGTCTTATTAGTTGTCTATCATAAGCACATATCCTGGCCGCCTAACCCTGTACGAGAGGAATAGTCTATGCACATCTTTAATAAGCACCATCTGACTACTAGAATCCACACCAGAGTTGGTGTGATAGGCAGCATGAATCCAAATGCCCTTGTTCTATCCAGCAGCACACTCTGCCAGCTTTCCTCCGGCATGTCCTCACTTTGTTGCAGTTGCCCACTCACAGCTCGTTTTCAATCCAGATGGCGCTTCACTTCCTGGTCCTGGGCCTGCTGTGCTGGGACCTTCGCTGATTGGCTCGCACACCTGCTCTACCGCTACCAGAGACATGATTGACAAGTGCTTTCCCCAAACAGAGGCCCTGCTGCCATTGACATTCTGTCATTGAGTGACAGCCCCCATGGTGTTGGACGCCTTGCTGATGAATTTGGGCATGACATCATCAGTCTCTGTCCACCAAGCAGCTGTTTCTCCTTCCTGGTGTTCAGAAAATCAGGTGTCCAATTCTAAATATCATTAACTGTGTGGTGTATGCATCAGGGAAATATCTATCTACCGATCTATTCATTTTTAAAAGGCCAAGCTGTATTGCACCGCCATGTTTTGTAGCCTAAACCCTTTGTAATTTTGTTGTTTTTAACACCTGGTGTAAGGTGCTCATTATTCTTTAAAATTGGACATTTAAGAGTTAAAAAAATTACCTATCAATTAAAAAATGCAGTCTATTGAGTAACCTTTGACCCGCTAGGTGAATTAAGCTGCTGTAGACGAGACGATTGAGGTTGCCTGCTAAACTCTTCAAATGGTCTGATTGAACCTGAAAGAAAATTAATGGATGGATGGATTGATGGATGGATATTGATGGATATAATATGGACATTTCCATATTGAGTTTTTTTTTCAACACTTTGATGTCCCAAAATTCAACCTCACCAGCCTTTGTTGGCAATGCATCGGAGGGCTAATATGTTACATTGCATTACGTCAGGCATTTCTATTTTCCTGACCACAGCATGTATATTGTGCAAAGCTTTTGTCCGGGTTCTTCCCCCATGCAGCAGAGAAGGAAAAAAAGAATGCCACCTCTGCTGACGCTGGTGTCTCACAAAGTGACTGACAGGAAGAGGGCTAAGTGGTCAGACCAATGGAGGCTGCGGCAGCATGGTCCTCAAGCCTTGGCCAGATGGTAGTCTTCACGTGTGTGTGTGTGGGGGGTGGGGGGGTGGAGGTGTATTGCTCGGGGATTTCCGGAAAGAAAGGAAAGCAGACACCGGTGTCTGTGTATCTTGGAGGAGCAGTCTACACAGGTAGCTAATGGATATGCTGCATCAGACACCTGAGGGCATCCTCGGGCAATGCACTGGCACAGCGGCAGAAGGAATCAAGCCTGTCATAATTCAAGCCACAGGCAGGGGAAGGCATAGGAGAGTATTTCTGCCCCCCCCCTCTCTCTGTTTCTTTGTATTTTTTATTTTTTTTGTCATGAGGGAATGGTGAGAGGAGGAATGGATGCTGGAGATGCTGTCCCATTCCTAAAAAAGAGAACAATTAATAATACATAAATAAATATATATTGGATCTTCAGGCAGACCCTACACCAGTCCTGAAAACACAAATCATCCCAATTTGCAGGGCCAGCCTCAAGCACTGGTGTCTGCTTTGCAAACTAACCGAGGCCATTCCGGTATGTCTAATTACCGTATTCACTCTGACAGGAGGAGACTGTGTTTTATCTTGTTGTCACATCATTGCAGAGGCAACTTGTGACCACAAGGCACTTGAATTGTTGTGGTGTTTAGTGTAACCCCCCCCCCCCAGCTTTCTTATTATAAAGTATGTTTCTTCTGTGAAGATTAACCATCTGGCTGTGGGACGCAGGGAGGGAATCTCTCTGCTTGTTAACGACTGGCTTTCACAGCTCTCCCTTGCCTGAGCTCAAAGCTTGCTGAGTGACACCGCTGCCCACTCACAAAGACAAAAATACCCAGCTAACTTCATGCCATATGTGAGACATTCACCACATGGTAAAGCTCGGCATGTCTGCACAACATGGAGGCAGGCCCGTGGGTGAATGAAAGAGAGAAACAGCAGGACAGCAGGGAGAGTAATGTTTTTTTTTTTCCCTTTTCTGTAGAAAAGTCTTGTCAATCGGAAATGTGTGTGTGTGTGTGTGTGTGTTTGGGGGGGGGGGGGGGGGGGTAATTTATGTGCACTGCTAGATAAACTAAAACCTGAGTAAAAGGCCGGAACATCTTTTCCTCTGAGGATTATGTGGGAGAGTGTGAATATTTGTCCAAACATAGTGCTGAAAGTTGTGAGTAGCAAACTCATGTGGGAAAGGTGGGCTAAAATATGTCGGACAAATTGGACTTTGTCAGCTCTGCCTGCTAAACTCTTCAGATGGTCTAATTGAACCTGACATGGCTTTCCATCTGCGGCTTCCTCGCTGGCTCTGCCGCTATTTGTCTTCTCACTCATGTTATACTCATTATCCACGTTGGTCTCATTGTCCTGCTAATGCACACATTCTCTTAATAAAGTCTTCATTGTAGCACCTCTATGATCAAAAATAAATCGATTTTTGTACTGTAATGCGTGAAGCTGGGCTGGAAAGTGTGAAATCTCTGCAAATACTGGTGGAATTATCTGAGACACTTCAATGCCACAATGAGGAATTCAATTTGCTGTCATCACATTTTCTTAATGATAATCTTATGTCTCCAAGTCGGATCTTTTTCTTAACTTTCCTCTCCAGTCAGCAGAAGTTTTTTCTCTCAGAATACGTAGTCAAACCCTGGAACTGAAGAGAGAAAAAAAGAAGAAAGAAAAGCCATTTTGTAAGGTCAAAGGTTGTACAACAAAGTCAGCAAACTGGTCAGGAAGGAAACAGCCTGACAACAGGGGGCGCCACACTGTTAAGCCAGACTTGTACGACCCAGCAGAGTGAAGAAACACTCACAGGAGGCAGCTGGTCTATTCAAAAACACACAGACATATATTAACACAAACACACACACACTCACACACGGCTTCAGTGCCTTCTAAGAGTTAAACACAAGTCACCTCTCTGACATTTAAGCAGGGCTGCTGCTTCTTTTCAGATGCACTGCGGGATGTGACAATACCCGCGACAGGGGAGGCATTGAAAAGACTTGTGGGCAGACAGGAAGCCTCCACTGGCACGGTGCACCTGGACTACCTAAACAACCAAAACAAAAAGGCCCACTTTGATTGAGTGAGTGTGGGTGCACAATGAACACAATAAAACAGCACTGAAACAATGCTAAATGATTTCACCTGGCAGTCCCACAGGGCTGGTTCGGTGTGCCCATGCTGTCTGTTATACGCACTCTGTACCTTGTTTGTCCTCCTACTTTCCCATCCGTCATAGCTCTGACTCTGAGCGAACAGGCTTAAATTCTCGCTGTTTGGTCGGCTTACCATTGCAATTTTTTCCAAAACACACTTCACAGATACTCCTGGTGCCATCAAAGACCCCCGGAGGAACATTTGCATAGAGGAGTGTTGATACTTTGCATTGATAGTCCATTTACTTAGGCGAACATCAAAGAGCCGAATATCAGCTTTGTTGAATGTCACTTATTGCAGCATGAGCTCATGTGATGAAGCAAGGTGCATCTCAGTGCTTCTATTTCCCCTGAGAAAAAAAAAAAAGTAAAAGTAAGAGGAGTTATATGGGGTCAGGGTGAAAAACAGCATAATCAAATTATCATTATTATTTTTAAAAATGAAGTTGAGCTCGACATCATGGAAAGGCCTACATCTAAAGGGTATCGTTCACTGACAACATTGACTAACATATGCCAATATCCTACTACCATACTAATCCTCAGGCAGCTGCTAATCACTGCAGTCACATTCTCAGCACCTCGCTGCTCCCATGTCCAGGTTGGCTGATTTGATGAGTATCAGATAGCCCAGACTTAAGCTTCCTGTGTTACCTCTCCATTTGGTTCTTATTTAACCTGTCTCACAGCCAATAAAAGAGCCAGTCAATTACAACAAACCAGGAACTTCATATGCAGGAAATAGGGCAATTACATTAAGCCCAGAAAGCTCCTACAGCAAGCAAGTTTGGGGTAAAAAAAAAAGGGGGGGGGGGGATATATATGTAAGGAGACAGTGATTCGTGCGGGAGCATCAGTTTTGGGTTTCGGTCTGCCAGCTAATCTTCAAATAGCAAGCTTGGTAGTGTGCTGGTCACTGATAAAGACCCTAGTCTGTCATCACACAGCCTCACCTCCAGTCACTCAGCCCTCCTGTCAGGACGCCATAAAGAATCTGGGAAACGGCTAAGGGACAAGGATAGAAGGGCCACTGAGAGACAGTGTGTGGAGGGGACATATATGTGCTCCTGTGCTTTTGCATGAATGTGGTAGCTATTGTAACTACGTATCCATGCGCCGTCTTTGCCCGCCCATATCTGTGGCGTGACCCCGGCCCCAGAACCTAGCCCCTCCTTCCTCACCCTCCTCTCACGCTACACATATACATACCCACAGCTCGCCCCTTGGTCGTAAAATCAAAAGCTGATTGTGTGATCATGGGTAATTGTGTGAAGAGGGGCCATAAAGTCTCAAAAGAGGGTGTATTAGTGTTTTGTGGCTGTGTTTTATTGGAAGGTGTGCTTTTTCGTCTGGGGATGGCTGCGCTGAAAGGTGAGAAGGGGAGGTATCAAAGAGCTGACTGTTGTTTAAAGGCAGTCCCCCCGAGGTGGACTGCTGCTGAAAGACAATGTTTACTGCCTGCTGATTGACACTGTAAAGGCACCCAGACGGCACTGGAGAACTAATTGGATATGGCAGAAAGAGTCACCCATCTTGACGTATATGGAACTTTATGATATATTTTGACATTCGATGATTTAATTTTCACACTTTTGGTTTTTGAGAACTTCATTCCTTCAGCAAGCATTATTTGAAAATCAAACACTGCTGAAGACCATGCTCAATTTCTCCTCAATGCATTTGGACTGGCTTTGCTTGATATGACATGCTGCCAATGGACTAGGAATCTATACACAGGCATCCAATAGAGTTATAGAACCACAGACTATTATAGAGGTGAAAAACACTGAACTATTTAGTGCCACCTGCAGGAGTGAAATATTTGCATCTTCCTCCTGGTTTTATTTTTTTACAAAATATTGAATGGGTTTGAATTTCTAGCTTTCTGCTTCTACATGAATCCTATTTGCATTTAGGAAAGGCCTTAGCCTTGCTCTGTGACCTACAGCTTAAACAGTAATCGTGTGATACTTTTTAGGAGTACCGATCAGGTATCAGCTCTACAAAGCACGGTGTGGCACGTACAAATTATTTATATAGTATACACTCGGTCCAAGGCTGCTCAGAATGTGGTCTGTGCATAACCTCTTACTGTATATGCAAAATAGACCACTGGCTGGGGGGTGGGAATAGTTGGTCTTCTCTGCAATTAAATTGGTGTATTTCTTTCTACACAAAGTTGAAAGATTATCCTGAGACTTTGAGTCCGGTTCCGTGTCAAAGCACTGACATCGGTAGACATGAGGAAATGTCTTCCGAATTGTTGAGAGAATTCACTTTCTGATTAGTTCACTTTGCGACCCCGCATTCAGACAGTGTTTGGATGTTCTTTTTTTCCCCCTCCTGCTAAGCTCCTCGATCATTTCCAGACCTTGTATCCAATAATATTTAGTCGAGCTTACATACATGCTGGTATGGTGAGGTGACTCGGTCAGTCCGTCTTTCATTAGGCCTGAGGTGAACAGGGTCACTCCACTCCTTCATAGCCCGAGACAAGCAGCACATCTGCTGTGGAGCTGATGCTTGGAATGATAATGCCTTCTACTTCCCTTGTTTCGGTCTGCCTTTCTTTATGCCTCTCTCTTGCTCTCCCTTTCTTTCTTTCTATCCATCTGTCTCTTCCTCCATGTACCTATATTCTCCTCCCATCGGGAGGCCACCATTGAATTGGGCAGCAGCATTGTGAGGGAGGTAATTATGTGTGATCTGCCGACTCAGACTTGACCTTTTCCATGTTATCCCTCAGATTAAAACCAACACTTGTGGACTCACCTCCTTCCATGCTTGTGCTCTGTTCATGTTACTTATTTGCGGCTGCTTTAATGTACATGTTTTGCAGAGAAGGGACTTCTGACCACAAGCCTGCAGTAATTGCCCTGTTCCAGCATTTTGTGGCTTCCTTTATGTGTGTAGGTGTGTGTGTGTGTGTGTGAATGCATGCACAATTTTAGAAAGAATGGTTTATAGTTGCAGCTAACTAGGAAATTAATACATGGTATTAAATTTATTGAGGGTATCAGGAAATATATTCAGCTTTTCAAATAAGTTTCTGCAAAGAAAAAAGCTTTTCAAGAGCATTGCTTGATGTCAGGACTTATGTTGGCTGTGTGTGGGTTAGAGTTAGGGTTACTCTTCATAGGTCACTCGTTGAAATACTTTGAAATTCAAAAATTCAACATTAGAGTGTGAGTGGAGTACATAACAGAACTTTATTTCTGTTGTAACATTTTTCAAAACCATCACGTACAAGTCATGTATAAAGTCAAATGACCAAAAATGCTTGATCAAGGGTTAACGAGACATGAGTAATTCTGCATTGGAATTTTTGGCAAAATTTGGATTATGATTTACATTTTTATGGGCGAGTACATTGTTATTTCTGCTGCTCCACAAAAGCAAATAAGTGTGCAACTTGTGTGCAATTTACTCGGTTGTCACGTAGATATGGTGAACATGCCGATCTCTTGCTCTCAGTCTGTAAGCTTTGCTGTCGCAGCAGTTGCTGTCAGTTTGAGCAGTGCCTGCCCCCAAATATAATAGGGTTTTCTTGACTGCCTCCCCAGGGATTGACTGGCAGTGAAGAATTCACCATGGCTCATTTGGAGCAGTGCTGGGATGGGCTTCATCAAACTAGCTCCTCCGTGTCCGCAGGCAGTTCTGTAGCATTCCAAAGAAGGTGTTAGTTTCACTGATAATTCGTTCATGGAAAGACAGCGCCTCGGTTTAGCATGTTGTCCACTGTCTCCAGCGCCTTCTGCAATGTGTCCCACGACTCTCCAGCATGAATGTGTGGCTTGTTGAGGTATGAGGTGCTTGTCTCTGCACTTCATGTAAATGAATTATACAAAGGCTTTGTAGATTTCAAGAATTTATAAATGTCTGATACACTTATTGATCATGAAGAGATGATAATGTTTCCTTGTTGGGACTTTTAGAAAACGTGAATCTCGTATTAAAAGGCTGCTTTTTCCTAATTCGTCTCAGCTTCAGGTGAATATAGAAATACACTTTTTTGCAGAATTAGGATTACATTTAAATTTGGAATAGCATTCACAATAGCCAGTATGCAGGTGAAGAAAAAAAACTGCCCTTTTTAATATCTGAGGATATTTTTTAACTAATATGACAAAGTTTTTACCAACCATTCACATGTATTTGCTTTTTCAAATTAATGCTGTAATAAATTATTCAATCAATATGCATATACTGTTTTTTGTTCTATTGGATGCATCATTTTAAATGTGAAATATGAAGTATTGTAAGGACAAGCATGGCTTTCCATTATTCAGCCTTCCACATACCTGGTGTCTCACCTGGTGCGATATTTATCAACCACCCACTTTCACAAATTCAAACCCACATGTTCAGCCACACACACACACTCCTTAACCACAGGCCAGTATCTGTGGTATGAGGGGTTCTTGTTGCTAGACAGCTGCATGCCTTGGCCTCTACTCAGCAGTCGACTGAGCTCTGATGAGCTACACAAAGAGGCTTAGAGTCCTCCCTAAGTCTCCAGCCCCTAGGTTGTCTGCATATCCTGAGCCCAGCTCTGCGAAAGGCCTGAATACAAGTTTAGCAGCTATGGTTACACCCTAGCAGGCCCCTGCCGCCGAGCTCGCCTGCATTACCATTTTTCCCCTGGACTGCTTCAGTCTTATAGCCCAGCAACAGGTTTCTCTGGTGCTCTCCTCTTATTTCATAACATGATGAAAGGACTGACTGACATACTGCTGCTACTGAGGGGCTCTCTTCCTTTTACTTTTCCTCCCTGGACGCGTGGGTGTATAGGAGCGTGTGCAGCTGTATTTGCTTCTTAGTAAGTTTCTGATTCACAGACAGTTATTTCAAAGTGCATTCTTTTTCCTTTTATTTTTTGTGCGCATTTTTTGTTTACTGGAGTGTTTTGCTGCATGTTGAGATACTCTACTGCAAGATATATTCTCTGTGAAGAGACTGGATAAGGAGAATAAAGTTTGGCCTAATTTCACCATATCTAGGGGCGCAGATTCGGGACAGATGAGGACAAAGGGGCCGGTGTCCACGCAGACATGTAGCACTACACCATAAAATGCAAAAGCAATGAAAAACTACTGCAGGCATTTCAGCAAATGAGGGAGGCATGTGTATATGTGCATGTGTGTGTACATGTGTTCTATACTGGACCAGTTTGTACCTGTGAGTGTGTGTGTGGGAGCCCATATTCAATGTCAGCAGCTGGAAGTACTCAAGCTGCTGCTGCTGCGGAGGACGAGAGATATATATAGAGAGAGGAGAGAGAGAGAAAATAAAAGAGAAGAGACGCCTGTACAAGAGGGTTTAAGAGAGGTACCAGCACAGGCTCCCTCTGTATAGGGCCAGAGCTCTTGCAGAGTGAAAGCCCCTATAGAAAGAAAGCAGGGTCATCTCAACAGCGCAGCGGTCTTGCACACACACACACACACACACACGCCGGAGCAGAACAACACCAGGGCCAGCATGAGCGCACAGCAGTGCTCCTCAGGAAGCAGGTCTTGTTTAGACTTACTGCTTTGTGCAAAGAATAATAAGGACCAGGACAATGTTGGTAGAGACATGCAATGCTTCTCCTTCAGCTTTTAATGTCTGCTGAGTCTCCCTCTTCGCTTGGACAGATGCTCCCTTTGTGCGGCGCTGCAGATGAAAGAGGATTAGGCATGTATACCTGCAATGCCAAAACAGCCGCAAGAAATATCTGATGAATGATGAAACTCAGTGCAGGTATTTTGCCAAACACCTTCTGAAAGTTCATATCCTTTTTTCTTCTTGCTTTTTGGTGGGTTTGCTGGATTTTCCTCTCTTTCTTACTCACGAAGGGTTAAAAGTTCCAGAGTACAGCTGAACTTGTATATTCCAGCCTTTGGCAGAGTTATAGCTATCTCCAGCTAAGCCACATGTTTCAAAGTTTCAAACTTTCAAACTTAACAGGAAAATGAACAGGTGTCTAAGACAAGGTTCCCGTTACTCTTGGAAATGCGTGTTTGTGTTTGACCCTTTGTGTGTGGGTATGGACAATTTAGTGTAACCAATTTGCCTAATTTGCACACACATTCATACAATGTGACTATAATGTGAATTATATTTGTCAGAGGATTGGGGATATCAGTTGCCTCCATGGCTTCATCGTTCTCCTGCTGTGCCAGTCACACCTTTGATTGCCGAACATGGGTTCTTGACCACAAACTGGACTTTCTGCTGTGCTGCATTTGCAAGACTGTGTTTTGAAAACACGGCTCATCAGTGTAATATGTGCAGACACATTAGGTATCATCTAAATTCCCATCTGGCAGCAGTTTAAAGTAAAGTTTACAGGGATACACCCCCTCAGTCATTGTGTTATCTCCATTTAATAAGCCTCAGTGGAAATCCAATGCTGGAATTATGGGATGAAATAGAGGTCAAACTTGATATTTATTTTTATTTTGAATTTGTTTTTGGTTTTTTTGTTTGTTTTAAATCAAGGTTTTTGGATTAATTTCTATAATGTTCACACATTAATGTCCATAGCCCCAATCTGCATGTATTTGATTATAATATTATAATAATAATAATAATTTTGATATTTGCTTCCAAAATGCTTTATGCCCTTATAAACACACACACACATACACACACACACAATATACTGTATAATCACAGGTCGAGATGAAGCCATAGGATGCTAACAATGCATTTATGTCTATGACTCCCATTTAGGCTCATCTGATCCTATAAATTTCTCGTTTTCTAAGCTGTAAAGCAGAGATTTGGTCGTCCATTTACACATTTAGATTGGATGCGTTGCAACCAGATGCCAGTGCTCAGTGGAGTCTTTCCTGGCACACTAATAAGACGAGACACCCACAGACAGCAGCTATATTTACTCACATCATGTTTGAACAAGTCCTGCTTGAAACAAACTGCTTTTACATTTTGGATTTGTTGTCTGAGGGTGGCAGGAAACAACAACAGGCTGGTTCAGGAGGTTCAGAATTTTACTGTCACAGCCCCATCCCCACTTTGCCGGTCAAATCAACCATCTTATTTATATGGCTGAAGCTCTGCTGCGAAGGAGGTATTAAAAGTGGACTTTCTCCTCTGTGTGCAAGCAGCGTGAACTTAACACTCAGCGGAGAGGACGTTAGCGTGTTTATGGTTTATTAATTGTTTCTGAGGGAGTGGTAGTCCAAGCGTGACCTCCAGTTAAATACCCAATAAAACATCCACATGGTCACAACATCTGGGATCTTCCAAGTAAACAGCAAAGTGAAATAATGTATCTTTTCAACATGTATAACAAGTTTAGGCCAAAGCAGAAGGCAAGTCTGCTTCTGCAGCTGCTTGGCCTTTTTAAATCCCTCAATCGTGTCGACACATGTCCACTGTCAGGGAGCAAAGCCGGAAAAGACCACTGTTTGATTAGAGTTCCGTAATTGTGTATGACACACATTAATCAAATTTACTAATCAGTTTTCAACAGCATATGGTTAGCAGGGCTGTCCTGTCAAGTGGGAGAAAATCTGCAAAATATCGAGACGTTCATGTGAGTATTTTGAAGTTAAAACTGAATTAACTTAAAATGTTATAATCAACTTCATAATTACCATAAATATGATTTTAATGCCAGCTGGAGTCTGCAGATCCAAACTAGCAGAGAAAATAGTAAATGGTTAGTGTGCATGTGTGTGTGTGTGTGTGCACAACATAAAATGCAATGGAGAAATAAAACTCTGATGTCATTAAAGTCTGCCAGAGTACCGCATTATTTACATGATGCAACCGTCCTCTGCCAGGCCATATCAGTGAAGATTCCATCTGCTGTGAGACCAGCACATAGCATCTTTGTGTGTGTATGTTTCTATGTGTGTCTATGCGTGTTTGTGTGTCGCTGAGGACAACAAGGTGCTGCAGCAGGCTTCCACCACGTGACCAGATTGATGGCCTAAAGCTATCAGCTGCATCCTGCAGGAAGAAGGCGGCAGCCAAAGAATAGATTCATCCACAAAAGTGGAATGAGCCTGTTGGTGTGATTTTGGCCCATATCATGGCAGTTCTTAGTTTAGTTTAGTATAATGTTTTATTTTTAAAGGGTTACATGTACAATAAAAAAACATAAATGTCTCTATTTGATGAATTGTACCAAAGGTAGCTTACAGCTCATTTGCATCTGCGGTCCTTTTGGCAGGTCACAGTAAAAACATCATAAAACATAAAACATCACTTAGTGTGCAAAGAATTTAACTTATTTAGACTTATTTAGAGGTTTCAAAGACAGTTTTGGTCCAGAGGTAATTATCAATTTATTGAGATTTGTTCTGCTTTCATTCTTTCACCTTCTTTATTCCCTCGGTATTAAAAGGAGTTACTCATAAATAACACCCATGCAGCAGTGATAATAAATGTTGAGCTTCATCCTCTACAGTGTAATGAAACAAAATGTCTTTGACCCCTTTGGTAACTATCAATATGTACATCCATACTCCTCTCACACGTTCCCACCCCCACCGTCCTCTGCTTCCTCACCTACCTTGTTCCTCCCTCAGTCTCTTGTCTTTTTAAGGTGTGCCTCTGCAAATGTGCATGCTCACTTTCGAACCAAAAAGGGTAACAAAGTTTTCTCAAGCTTTGAGATTTCGCTTGATCTGAAAACAAAGCTCTGAGGTTCATGTTGGTTCACGTTTGGTTGCACGCTGGCTCAAAGAGCTAATTGTGTGCAGCAACATCACAGCGTGACACGATGACTGACTAATGCATTAGCCATCGCCGTGTTTGATACAGAAGCAGACGCACACACAGAATGCCCGGCGCCGCTCTTAACACACCTCACCTCTTGTGATGTAGCAATGGGAGCCTTGTGCGCTCGTTTTTGATGGTAGTCGGTGTCATGACTCGTTCACATGTTGTTTTGATCCCTGCTGTCAGGGCCCGGTGAGCTCACACAGACACAGCTGGCTTGGGTGGAGCCGCAAGGGGCACATACGGAGTTGAAGGACATGGATCTTTGCCAACACATTTCATACATAGCGCATATCTAACAAGTGCAGCTGAGAATTAGAGACAGGGGACCCTCGCCCCTTCTCGTGCACCCCACCATCTGCCCGCCTGGGGCTGGATGCTCTGTGGCTTAGCTTCCATATTATCAGGCATGACAACCCTGCCCTCAATCAACCCCTTATCCACACACACACACACATACACCTTTTCCGCTCCTCTTCAGTTTAATAGCAGGAGTATGTTATAAAATTTGCCTCACCTTAATGTCAGTGTAAATGAAGGATTACTGGCCTTCAACAAAAGCAAAAAAGAGGGACATTATTTTTTTTTTGTCATCTAATTTGGTTCTTGCTCCAAGGGGGCTGCAAGGTCAGCAGAGGTCTCTGGAACAGTGTGTGTGTGTGTGTGCGCGTGTGTGTGGTTGTAGCTCTAGGTGAATGTGTGTAAGGCTGGGTGTGGGTGGAGGTTACAGGTCTCTGAGTGGATATAATTAGAAACTTCCATGCAGCTTTTAGAAAAATAGTCAGTTCCCCTCATTTGTTTTCCTTTCTCCATTTATCTCTCTTCACTGGTGACACAATCAGGGAGTCAACCGCTATGTTCATCTTTGTGTTTCAACTTGCCCCCGCTTTTTTTCCCCTCTGCTGGTGTAAATCTCACATCCTGTTTCCCCAGCAGCCAAATAAAACAGAAGGACTGGCTAAAACGCAAGAAGAGGAATCCCCAGAATCAGCATGTGTGAAACTTCACAGGGTGTTCATTCATTCCTCTTCCTCTTCAATTTTTGATACTCATGCTGTCACAAATCAAAAACAGAAGTCACTTAAATCTAATTGCAGACATGTCTTAGCTCCACTTTGTGTTGTTGTTGTTTTATTGCTGCTGCTTAAATGAGCCATTTCTCCGTTCATGTGTTCTGTAGTGAACTGTGTTCTATATTATCACTGCAATCTCTAACATGAAACATGAACGCTCAGATGCATTTATAAATGACAGTTATCAGTAGAAAACTGTTGGCAGATAACTCAGAGAGAATATTCCACTGCCTTTCATCCTCTTTCACTCTTGATCTGAATAATGACAGGTTAGGGGTAGGAGAGTTCCTTGTTGCCATTGGCCTGCTTCTCCTCCTATAGTCGTCACAAGCTCCATTTACACAGCCTTTTCAACATGGGATTGATGTGCCTTTATTCTGCCCAAAGTTCTGAATAATTGCAACCATGGAGGTCTATATTGATCGGACCCTGAGACGGTAGTGGAGGTGGTAGCAGCACGCTTGTCAACTTGACGGAGGAAGGCAACACGGAAAAACTGATGACATGTTACACATGCAGCCCAAACCAGAAGATCTAAGAAGCAACAAGTATCAGTTAGTTGCTAACGACAAGAAGGAAATCACAGAAGGCATGTGCAAAGTGAGGCAGTGATGTCATCGGACTCAGGAGATTTGCACTTGGCCTGCTTACATAACAAGCGTATGGTGGTCTTTTTTCATAGCCAGTCTTGCAAAGCAGCCGTATAAATGGCCCTACTATAATACAGGATTTATATTACTTTTAGCATACATGCATTCCAACAGGCAGAAACAAAGTTAACTAACAATAATGAGGTTTAAGATACCTGCTGATGGATAAAGAGAGGGGAAGGAAAATTTTCTCTCCCTCCTTCCTTGGCACTTTGTCACATTTTTATACAGCTAATGAAATGTTTTATTCTAGTATAGCAGTGTACTGATGTCAGTCCATGGTAAGGGAGGGGTTAACGTTAATATACCACTCCGATTGTTCCGACTCCACTAGAGCTGTCACTCATCCTGATCCCATCAACTCTCCCTCCTGCCAGTGTCAAGAGAGAGGACAAGTAATAACAATGAGTTGAAGACGTCCCTGACTCATAATTAATCTCTTGCAGACTTCTATTGACATGTCCACTCTTTGATTAAATAATTACCTAAGTGCCATAAGCCTCAGTGATGGAGTCATAATCCTGAATAAACTGTAACCAACTATGGTCACCTTCCTCGCTATGATTAGCTCGTCATTTGTTCGGCTGGCAGAGAAGCAGCTCCTCCTCATCTGATATGCTCCGGTTCAAAATTTTCAAATTTGGATCCTTACGGAGCCAAGCAACAGGCTCCCGATGGTCCTCCGGTACAGTTCAACTCACATAATCTGCCAAGGTGTAGAGACGTGCGAACACATACCCATGTGCAAATACATTCACATGAATGTCTGCACACTCTGACAAGTGCAGATTATCGCATTATGCCACTACGCTAAAGCAACCACACACACTTCCCTTCACACATACATGTCGGCCCACCTGCCTGCCCAGCAGTCCCACGCCTCACATAAAAACAGCCTGGCATCTGTCACCAGGGGTCAGATGCACACACACACACACACAGGTGCACACATGCAAACAAAAACACACTGGGACACACTGACGCGGTCTTGTTGTCTGCAGTGTTCGTACCCTTTTGACCCTTTGACAGGTACATGCAGGGTCTCAAAGTGAGAGGAGAAGCCTCTGAGCAGGTCCACGAGTCGGAGACGTGCCCTCTCCATAGGTAGTTGTCAAAACTCCTCAGGGCTTCGGGGGACACTGATGCCTCTCCCAGGAAGCTATACGGCTCCTCTCAGGAAGTGAGGTGTGTCTGGAGCGTTATCTGCATCTGTCTGGGAGAAAAGCAGGAGGACGAGAGGTCAGACACGAGTGGGACCACTTATATCATGTTTTATGCATAACGTGTGGCGCGTGATTGAATATTTACATGTGTCTGAAGGGGATGCAAATAGTGAGGGGAAAAAAGATGGTGGAAGTTCAAAGAACCGTGTTTCCTTTGGCAGCAAAGACTGCCTGTAAATAATGGAGCATGATGCAATTCCAAAGGTGGACTAGTAACACTCATCTATTGATCAGACCTCCGCGTGCATATATTACGGTTTTGAAACAAGCGCACGGGTCCCAATAAATCATTCAAAGTTGTTACACAAGCTGATTTTGTTACTCAGTCTGACACAAATCACAGATTTTTGGAATATATTGACATATTAAGTATTTTCCCATCAATTCATAAGGTTTAAAAGAAGGTTGTGACCTCCAAATGTGATTGCAATACTTATTTCCTATTCCTTATTGGTTTCTTAAATTCCCTCTGGTCCTAGGTGTGTTGAACGACCCTTGAAATAACTCGTTTGAAGAATATAAATGATCAGCCCCCACAAAGTCGAGTTAAAGGCTTTGGGGGTGATCCTTGTGAACTCTTGGAACACTCGCAGGCATATAATTAAAAGGTAGTTTTCTAATTTCTCTGAGAGTAAATTAGCGCTTCAGCTTCATTGTTAAATCATAGCTGGTGGCACATAGCCTGGTGAGATGGATTGAATGGATCGGAGAGGGTTGGACAGTCGCTGGATAATTTTGACAATGGGGTTCGAGGGTATCATCCATCACTCAAGTGCTTACATGAAAGTTTTGACAGGTAGAGGTCATGGCAATGTGGCAGGAGCCAAGAGAGATGGATGCCTTTAATTTGGATAATGAAGGGTTAACCATCTTGGGAGAGCAAGAGGAGCGTTAAACGGGAGAGTCATCCGCTATTAAAATAAAGCCTTATTTAATTCCTCCAACCCTAATGAAAGACATCAGAACACAATCCTTGATTGACAATGAGGCCCCGGCTGTAATTCCCTGCAGACAGTTCACTTAAGTTTCCTCCCTTGTTAATCTCAAATATAATGAATTGCAAAACTAAGGTTAAATGTGGCAGCGTGAATTCATTATCACTAATACATTAGGCCATAAGATGAGTTACAGTGCTGTAGCTCGCTCTCTCTTATTTTCATTAATGTTGCATAGCTTTGATTGTGTCAAGATTCCGTTTGCATGTTCGTCCTCGCCATCAATCTCACGGGCTTGGTCATTGTCGTCCTTTGTATGTGACCTCTTCATTCGAGAATGGAGCGAGATGGAAGCTACACATGTAGGAGCAGGCAACCTGGTGGGAAATGTATTATTCTGATTCCAGCATTAGCGCAAGAAAAATCTATATTGCTTCCTTAGAAATTGAATTCATCCTCAGCTGTCATTCGGCTTCATCATTGACCCTGGTTTTATTGTTGCAGGCTTAATGTGAGCACTCGCTCCGAGATAAGAGTTAATGCTGCTCTGTCTGCCAGACAAGGCCTGCACAGACTATCTCGCGCTAAAACAGCAGGGACTCTATCCGCATACTGAGCTGATGGCTATATGGACATTTGAAATGCATGTTTCCCTATTATTTGTTAAATAAATTAGAGGTGAAAAATATGAAATACATGTTTCATTTCATGGTATTATTCAAATGCATGGACTATATTGAACACGACAGATATAGGTAAGTAAATAAGTCAGTAAAACCTTATTTACATATCACCTTTAAAAAAGCAAAAACAAAAAAACAGCACAATGAGAAAAACAAGAAACCAAAACACAGTGTGATCACTATGGCTTGGGAATATTAATGCTCAGAGGAACATCATGTACTACGCAGCCCATTAAGGTTTAACACCTGCACGTAACAAGGCGTTTGCTCAGTTTGGATGTGAATTGACTTCCTGTGTCACCAATTACTTTCCGCTATCATTGCACCTCATGTGCATGTTAACATGCTGCAGTATGCTCAAACCCGTGCAACAGTTCTGCATGAATGCGATAAATTGTTCAAGTGCACTAAGGAGAAGCTGCAGCAGCTTCAGTGAGTGACAGGAAGGTTATGGGCTCCTAATGACAGGGTCTTAAAGCTGTAGCTACTCCTAATTGGGGCGATGAGTCCATCCCTTGTCCCCCCAAGACATATAGCTACCAGGGATTAGCCATGATTAAAGTGCTGGTTGCTTGAAGATGTTTCCCAGTATTTATCCAAAACAGTCAGAGTCCTGTGATGGACAGATAGAGATCGCGGATGTGTTGTGATGCATCCAGACAGTTCCTTCGAAGCGTATTGTAGCCGTGTTCCAGCTGGTGTGGCTTTGAAAGATACACTCATCACAATAATATGAGATATGAGATAATATATTAGAAGCTGCAGACGGAGAGCCAATATAATATTTATGCAATGAGCCTGCTATATAAAAGTAGTTCAAAACTAATGCCTCAGGATATTTTTCTCATTTCTTGTTAAAAGAGAAAGAGGGGCTGTTGTTACACAAAACCCATTCACACAGTGTAAAATCATCATGTTCTGTTGCCACAGTGTAGTCGAGCATTGCACTAAGCATGTAATGGCGGTTCTTCCCGATTAACGAGACACTAATTGCTTCTTCTCCAGGTTTATCTGGAACACACTGCTTTATAAAATCTCAATTTGTTCCACAAATACTTTAATGGTAAAATTACAATATTTCTTCATATCAGTTTGAAAGCACAACTATTTGACACAACAGTTAGACTGATCCTGCGGGTGGATTAAAACCTGATGAAGGCATAAATCAGAAGAAAAAAAAACATTAGCGGTTTAAAATTACCAACCAGAATTCACAGCACTGAGTAAGAAAAGAGACAAGGAATTAACAAGGAAGAGGAATAAAACTCAGCATGAATAGTTAAATGTATATTTTTTATGGGGGGTTTTCTATGTACTTCCCAGGCTTACATCAATGGTCACGGGGATGTATTTTGAAAGAAAATGCATTCACATTATAAACTCCTGCATTTCTTTTCGTTAGAGTCTAAAAAGATCCAAAGTGCTGAGCTTCGCTTTCTTCCCTTTGTTAGCGTGGGCCTGCTTTGAGGGGACCTCTCATGGCTGCTCATTTTAGAAGGAGACTGAGACTTTAAAGGGAGCAGAAGACCCTACCTTGTTAAAATGAATTGTCATGTCTGCTTGACAGATATTTATAATGAGATTAGAGCAGGGATGAATCAAAGAGGAAATGGTAAAAGAAAATAATAAGGGAAAAAGATGATCCGCTCAGTCTTATGGCTAAATGATTTTATTTTTTTTGTCCTTTCTTTAAAACTTTCCTGCTTTTTTTCTTACACCGTGTAGTCCTGGGCACGTCTATTCAAATATAAAAATGTATGAAAACAGGAGGGTTTGAGGCATCAATGTCACATTCATATAAACAACTGTGTTGGTATGCGACTGCGATTTGACACACTCACTGTCAAAAGTTATTTTATTGATTTTTAGATAGTTGTTAACGCTCACGTGTGCACAGCTTAGCCTTTCTATATCCCTCCAGTGACCTTTACTGTTAAGATAGCGATAGCTCTCGGTGCATGCAGAGGGCTGCGGAGGATTTGCAAAAGGGGCATTTATGAAAATCTTTCTTGAAGCCTGTCTAAGAAATCCTTTAGAGACATGAAGGAAAGGGCACTGAGTCAATGTATGGAGCGGCTCTGATATGGATGGCATGCTGCGGAAAATACCAGTCTATATGTGCATATGTAATGCAAAGTAAAAGAGAAGTCCAGAGACTATTGAAGTTTCCTGCTTTTTGTGACGCCATTAGTCTTTTCAGACTTAAATGTGTGGAAATCTTCTGATTCAACCAGCATATGAAGGTTGATCTTGAAATGTCCTTCTCTGTACACTCTGGTTGGCATTTAAAGAAATTCAACCCACAATAAAAGACAATACTCCAATAATAGCTTCTCATATGTGTATAAAGCTGAATGAATGACTGTGGATACATACGCCAAAGGCTGTCCTCTGAGCTTCCACTGATGTGGGAGTTCACCAGTGTCGACATCTGGCATGAAGCAGCGTGTTTTCATTCTGTCCCACATGATTATGATTGTGTTGACAAAGTCGCACAGTGTTTACTTGCCTTTTTTTTTTTTTTTTATCATGCAAGAATGATGATCCTTTGCATCTTTTTGTATTCAGACTTGTATTTCAGCTGTAGCGAGTGCAGATAATTTGGTTGCAGGTTTGGAAGTTTATTCCTCACTATTTGTGGACTGAGAGATTGATTTCCTCCTTCCCACCACGTTGATGAAACCACTTCTGAGGGTTCCTCTGGGAATTCATCTTGTGCTGATAACTTTGGACCATCTTATCTGGTCACTGTTCAAACACAAAGGAATACTCAGTTTCGCTTCGGGTGTTTGTCTCCACATGGGCTGGTTTCTTCTTGTTTTTGTTTTTCAAGGTCAAAGCTTGTCTGATACTGCTGAATTTCAGAATGCTGTTTTCACGCAGCTCGTGTCTAAACATTTTGATTCATCAGTTGAAAGCACAATAGCAACACAGGTTTCCTTGTGTGGTACACTGCTTTTGGCAGAAATGCATGTCTGTAGTTGTTCTGGAAAATAAAACTGAAGGTTAAAAAGAGATGTTAATGTAAATAAAGTAATGTGATCATACACAGAGCTCAATTTGGGACGGATTTGCTAAATTCTGTGTTACTGTCACTGCATTTTGGCATAAGCCAGTAATTAAATGACAAAAATAGCACCCAAAACAATTTATTCAGTTTTTCCACAGGTCATGGATTCTAGGTTTGACATGCTGCTATGAAGTGACCGTGAATGGTGGATCATTTGTTTCAGACATTTTGCACACGGAAAGGCGTGTGGTTGAAGAGGCTTCTGAGCTGCCCCCTCAAGCACACCAGAGGCCCCTCACCCGTCTGCAGGACGTGGTCTGTAGTCAACACATCTTATCTCGACGTGAGGCAAGTCTGGGCTGGTCTGCAGGGGAGCAGAGCCACATGGCTTCAGCAGGAACAGATCCATGCTTCTTAGAAATTAATTGCTCAAGAGAAATGCAGTAAACAGATCTATTTCTCAGAGAAGTTGAACTTGTTTAACTTAAGCAATTCATGTAAAACCGATTCACTATTTTGCCTCTCCACCACCAGATTGCCTGCCACTCTTACATTACACCTTTACATCCTTTTGTTTCTTATACGGTTTTCCACCTTGTAATAACAGCGCACTAACCATGCTGAATTGACACACATTATTTTGTATAATTACAAATGAAACTTTCCCTAACTACTTCTGTAGTCTCCAACCGGTGTGTGCTAAAGAGCAAGACCTGACCTGCAGCCATACAATCCATCAGAATTAGCCCTGCACAGTCTCCAGACTAAACACACACTCATTACAGTGGCTGCGAAGGCCTGCAGGGCTCTTCCTCCACACAAGTTTATTAACACAAGACACAGCTTACAATGCAAAACCAGGGACGCTGGAGTCTCGCAGTAAACAACGATTCAATGCTGCTGCAATATAATTAAAGGATTTAAAAGGGGAATGACACGACAATATGATTACTGTAGAACACATTGCACTTGTGTAAGCCAGAGTTGCTCCGGGATGATGTCATCCCCTTCAGGAAGCTGTAGATTCCCGCTGCTTTCTGGGGCAGCGTCTGTGCTGTGAAGACAGACGAAAAGACAAGGCATGAGGAGGAGGGGGGGGGGGGGGGGGGGTACTCCACACGCTTTCTTTTACAATTCAAACAATTGTCTCGTGTATGTAGAGGAGTCATGTGCAGTCTAATAAATCCTCAATTCCCCTATCTCAGATTCCAAATCGCAAAGACTGCCACAGCGAAAGAGTTCTCGCTTACAAATGTGCCTGGATCGTCCACCCACACTGATAATCACGTCTCACTTTGGCTGTGCTAAAAGATTCTCCTTCAGGGATTAACGCACGCTGGAGTCCTTAGGTAAGATTTCAATGATGAGTTTCCTGAATGTAGCTATATCATTAGTGATGGACGACGTGCTCAAGGACATGGGAAAATATGGAATGATCAGGTAAATATACTTTAATTGTGAAAGAGAAAAGTGTACATTTGAATCATGTTGCGTCTTGCAATACTTATGGAATATGGAATACAAATCATGCAAACACATTTTGGCTGAAAAATAAATCAATGCGGTGCCTGGATTGACTGGACTCCTGCAGTTTGAACCTGCGATTGCTTTTTGTGCGACTTTGTGACAAACATTCTGGAGCAGTCCTCGGGCATCAGCTGTTCACATTCACGTCAAAATACTCCAGTCTCAAGTATCCGCTAAGCATCAAACCTTGAGAGACAGAGGTCACATCAAGGAGGTCAACAAACAACCCGACACCCTGGAGATACATTTACATTGAGTGGAGAACGTAAAGCAACGGCAAGGGGGGGGGGGCATGAAATGGTTTTCGGAGGCACCAAATGCTCCAGTGGTTAAAAAAAAAAAAGAGAGCAAAAAGTTCCAAACTGCTGTGAGTTCCTCCTCATTGTTAAACGCACTTCTTATCTGGAGAGAGAGATAGAGACAGAGAGAGAGAGAGAGAGAGAGAGAGGGGAGGACAGCGTGTGTTCTGAGCAATGAAACCAAATAGCGACCGTCAGGCAGCACAACAAATCCCGGGCCAGCTGACATAGTCATTTTAGTATCATCTCGCAAGTTAAGACAACAAAATGAGTTGCAGTACCTGGCAACAGACACACAAGCCATAAATCTCAAGATTCATAAGCTGCTATTAGGGTTCAGCTGCACCCTGGGTTCGACAGGACTTGAGGTGTGTGCAGAAAGAGGCCTGCGATAACTGCTGGAACCTGCTACATTGATTCAATGCACGGCACTAGATTACCATGAAGCGACTCTCTATGCGGTTTAAGATAAACACCAATTCACTCTGTGACGATAAACAAGAACACAGGATGCTGAAAAAAACCCTGAAAAACTACATTTGCCTTTTTATACGCAACCAAAACAATCCCCTTCCTCACCGCCGGCTTTAAGCCCCCTCCCTCTTACCCCTCTATTCCCATTGTGAATCCAATCAGATAGCAGCGTCCAGAAGTCCACACCTGTCTCAGGGCTATGCAGAGGAGATGGATCCATGCATTTTGAGCATCAGATAGCCTCTAGTCAGGGTTAGTATTGATCGAACGCTTCACTGGGCCTTTGTGAGAGCAGCAGCTGCTTTGGGGGGGTTTTAGATAAGCAATGCAAAGGGAATTGTTTCTCCCGAAACCCCTTTTTCCCCAATGTTCCTACATGAAAACCATCACTTAATTCAACACTCCATTGCTCTGAAAAAAATGTCCTCTCCCTTGACACGGAAAGCAGCAAAAGAGCTGCCTTTAGGGTATTGGGAAGTATGTGGCATTAGGAATCATACAATGCAGCCCTCTGAATCTTTGCATTTTAATCTCCAGTGTGGAAATGAAATGAAAACGCTACACGATTCACATCACAGGACCAGTGGCTGATTGTGGCAAGGCGGGGCGGGGATGGGAAAGAGGGTTGGTGGGTGCTTCTATCGCATCTGTGCGAGGCAGACATGGCGATGGGACACTCCCTAAGATGACTCATAGGCTGCACGGCTGACAACCAGCACCTCATTCACAGCCAATAATGAGCCATGCTAATGAGCAGGACACACACCCTGCATGCTCATCATTCAGCAGGCTCGTGATTCATGTCCAGCATTAAACCGTCATATAAAGAGATCAGGTTGAGCCAGAGCGGGCTGTGAGATACGACCCAGACAAGATGTTCCTAGATTTCCACGCTGATGTACAATCCCAAGGTGTTCCCATGCTGTACCTCAATGTGAGGCCATGCTGAATGAATCGCCTTTAAACCCACACGCTGCACGGGTTGGATCAAAAACCAGTCAAATGAATCCATCAGGGAAACACACGCACACTCAGGGAGACAGCATTTGCATGTGCCCCACCCCCAGAGACTCTTGCTCCACCACATATATCTGATAAGGCTTAATCAGCACAGGGTGGTCATGATAAAGCATTTCAGCCCTATCTCTGCCAGAGAGACCCACAGACAGGGGGGTCGTCTCCTCGAGGGTGGGAAGGTAAGCGTCCCTCCATCCCTCACGTTACTCCCCAAATCTGCATCTCCGGTGCGATTCTTTTTTCCTCTCCCATTCTCCGTGATACACCCCCCCCCCCCCCCCCTCCTCACCCTCTCTCCCTTTTCCTTTGCATGTCTAGCTGCTTGTCTCTGTATCAGTGGAGACACTTCTTAAGCCCCAGCTGGGGAAATACGGTGGCTTGGTGTGGGGGGGAGGGTTTCAAAGGGGTAAGTGATTGCCCTCTAGGGGACGAAAGAGAGAGAGAGAAAAAGGCAGGACGCCTTATTTCCCCCCTGCCTCCAATAGCACTGCTGGCTGCCACCCAGAGCCGAAGGGGGGGTTGGGGGTGCAGTAGACGCCAGCTTGATGCTACACTGCCTCTTGACACAGCAAACTCAGCAAGGAGCCTTCCATCCACGTCTGGCTGTTCGGACTCAGCTCAAGGCTGAACAGCCCAAATGTTGCCATCTGAATGAGCGTTATTGCTTTGGCTCCAAGCTTTATGTCACCGTGCGACACGAGGATAGATCACCCGCACACGGATAGCATGTCAAAGCATATTGTACTTTATGAGCGTGGTTTATTGAAAGGGTTTTTTATATATATTTATATGGAAAATGTTATTACAGTTCAATAAATAAGCTGTCTGTATTTATTAGGCATTTTCTTGGAGATAGAAAATATGGTTTAAAAGGTTCTTGGGATGATGATGATGTTTTCCAGGCGCTCACACTGTACCAACAACATCTGTGCTACTGACCTACATCCTGCCTTCAAATGCAGACATGGTAATAAAAAAATAATAAAGCGTGAAAATAAAACAAGAGGAAATCTAAAGTCTACTCCGTGATATCAGTGAAATGTCTGAGCTTATTTTGAGTTAATGATCGCGTCGACTCTCCCTAAAAAAGCCATTAGCAGCTGTTTAAATGCAGCCGTGCGCCTGCGACAGTGTCCAAGCGCCACCTTCAGTATCCGATCTAAAGGAGGGGGAGAATAAAACAGTCACATCTTTTTCCTCCAGATGCCTCTGCCTGTCTGTAGAACAACCTCTTCTCCTGCGTGCGTTCTTCTCTCACTTATAATATAAGGTTAGGGTGGAAAAAAAAAACACGTTGGAGTTTGGACTAACGCGCGCTCTGCTGCGTAATGTTAATCTCTGGTGCGTAATGTTCATCTCTGGCGCGCCAGCGCGCTAACTGTGTGTTTAATATGCCTGTCTCGCCCGGCGTGTTGCCCCCCCCAGACGCCGTGCGCCACAAATCCCCACCTCCACTCCAATCTGAGCTCGGGTGGGAGGAATAAAAGGGTTAAGGGGGAATATTGCAAGGAGTCTGCTGGGCGGAGCGCAAGGAACGCGATTGGACGGGCTGCCTGTGACGCAGGGGACATCAAAAAGCTGATAACTAGTTAAGAAGGCAGTTTGTAACTCTGGAAAAAGAGTGCAGAGCTTGAGACACACACTGAGACGCGGACGACCCCGGCGCAAACGCACAACTTAGCCGTCTTGGCAGAGTTGGGGCTGATAGACACCGAGACGTCCGGACGCAAAGTGACTTGGATCAGAGGACAATGGTGCAGCACACAGACAACAGCGAGACGGACGGGAGCATGTCAAGGGAGGCTACCGATTCAGAGGAGAGTGAATTTATGGCGTGCAGCCCCGTGGCGATCAACCCGGACTGGTGCAAGACAGCCACCGGCCACATCAAGAGACCCATGAACGCGTTTATGGTCTGGTCCAAAATCGAGAGGAGAAAGATTATGGAGCAGTCGCCCGACATGCACAACGCGGAGATCTCCAAGCGCCTCGGGAAGAGATGGAAGATGCTGAAGGACAGCGAAAAGATCCCGTTCATCAGAGAAGCCGAGCGCTTGCGGCTGAAACACATGGCAGACTACCCAGACTACAAGTACCGACCCAAGAAAAAGCCAAAGCTCGACAGCTCCAAATCATCGGCGCCGTCTCCGGAGAAGTGCGCTAAATTCACAAAGACCCCCAGCAAGAAATGTTCCAAGACGAAGACGAAGAGCGGCTCCAAGTCCTCTCACGGCTACGGGGAGGACTGCGTGTTCCCCACTTTAAAAGTTACAAAGACGGTGAAGAGCGAGCTCACCGACGAGGACGAGGACGAGGACTACGAGGACGACTACCGGATGGGGATTAAGCCGCGGGACGAGGAGCGCCTGAGGCCGTACAACGTAGCCAAAGTTCCGGCGAGCCCGACTTTGAGCTCCTCGGCGGAGTCCGAGGGCGCGAGCATGTACGAAGAAGTGCGGAACAACAACAGGCTGTTTTACAATATCAAAAACATTTCCAAGCAGAGCGCGCTGCACGCTGCGTCTGTCTCACCAGCATCCTCCAGGTCAGTCTCCTCCTCCTCCTCCTCCAGCAGCAGCAGCTCCTCTTCCGGAGAGGACGCGGATGATTTGCTCTTTGACTTTAGTTTGAATTTCGCCCCCAGCGCCCCAGGCTCGGAGCTGGGCAACCCCAATTCAGGAAACCTCTCCCTGTCTCTCGTGGATAAGGACCTGGACTCGTTCAGCGAGGGCAGCCTGGGCTCTCACTTTGAATTCCCAGACTATTGCACACCAGAACTCAGTGAGATGATCGCAGGGGACTGGCTGGAGGCGAACTTTTCCGACTTGGTCTTCACATACTGAACTGAAAGAGTTCCTATAAGTAATAAGAGAGAAGGGAGAAAGTAAATTATATATACGTCCTGGTTAAGTTGTCCCCAGCGCTGCCTCCTGAGGGTTTTCTGAAAGGTCCTGGAGGAAGGTGGAGGACCAGGTGCGGCGGAGGTGAGGTTTGAGGAATGAGATGCTTATGAAGCTGGTAGCAAGCAAAAAAAAAAAAAAAAAAAGCAAGGTCTTCAGATGGTTTTTTTTTTTCTTCTTCTTCTGGCAGCATGACAGGGTTTTCTGGATTTTTCCCCCCCACATAGGTCTGCTTTTACTGTTCATCTTAAACTGACCACAGAAGGGAAAAATACGTGAACTTCTATGCATCTTATCCTCTTAGAAACAGACAAACAAACAAACAAAAATCTGCAGGGAGCTAAAAAAAAAAAAAAAAACGGACTGTGGACTGACTCAAAGCAAATCTGTGAACTGATTATTGTTCAGGATGTTACTTTACAACGGTTTATGTAATTTCTAAATGCCGCAAATGTTTGTTTTTTGTAACTGATTCAGTTTACCTCCTGGTTTGGAAAATTTAAGCAGCCTAAACCTTTGCAGAATACAAGGCGTGGAGGAAACATTTTGATACATAACAGACCTCATCTTTTTAAAAGAAAAGTAAGATATTTTCAGGCATATTTTTGTACAGTTAAAAAGGGAATGTTCTTACTGTGCTTTCAGTGAGTTTCAGGCACTTCTTCCCTTTATCATTTGTTTTTAGCATGCAAGGGAGTCCTGGTTTTAAGGATTAAGTTAAGTTAAGACTTGCATCAAAAATGCCTTGTGATTTCAAACTAGGTTTTGTACAGTTGTAGAGCAGATT
Source organism: Brachionichthys hirsutus (assembly GCF_040956055.1). Taxonomy (NCBI): domain Eukaryota; kingdom Metazoa; phylum Chordata; class Actinopteri; order Lophiiformes; family Brachionichthyidae; genus Brachionichthys; species Brachionichthys hirsutus. Next base: position 6,856,388 of record NC_090914.1, on the reverse strand, counting down.
TGTTGAGTATTTGTAGACGATACAATGGCATCATGGGGAACACATACCTCAGAGCTGGAACTAGTTTCAAGATTGTATATGTACTGTAATATAGTAAAGTTAGGAGTTTATGTATATCATACTCGTGATATGTGGATGGGTCCCAATCGCAGGTGTGAAACTGGATTTTGGTATTTTTTATGGCACATACTGTTTTTCCCCCCGTTCTCATTTTTTTGTGCAATATATACTCCTAAGATACAGACCATCAACATTTGTAGCAAGTGATGGCAAACAGACTTGTGCACTGTCAACATCATTACATGTTATGATGCTGAAGCCTGTACAGGCAGAAAAATAAACAGATCAGCTGGAACTGATACAAAACAATATAATACGGCCTCATGGTGTGATGCATACTATATAAACAGATTAATAGCGTAATTTGAATGTAATTTGACTAAGAAATATAAAGGGCACATCTGGCACCAAATATCATGAGTTTAACTGAAAATTAGTGAAAGGGGGTTCTGCAAAAAAAGGCATGTATAGTCTGATAAAGTGGTGGTCTGGTTTTATTTTAACAAACAAGCAAAAAAGAACATTCCATAGTCCTGTTTCATGAAATGAAACTTTATTTTAAAACTGAAGACTGCCTTCTTTTTTTAAATCATTAACCATAAACCTGTAAATTTTTTATTTCTTGCACTTAAAAAAGCAGATATTGTTTATTTTTTATGTGGGTCTTACATATGAAGTCTGTTTGATAAAAAAAAAAAAGGTTTTGGAATATGACCTAATTATATGCCAAGACATTTTGTTGGAAGTTCTGGGCAGTAGTTATTTCACATTCCAAGTGTGAATCTGTCTTTGACTCATCTTTTAATAAATAAGTACCTACCACAATCGACTGTCCTTTGACTTTGTGAATATATGTACACAAATGTGTTATATGTTGCCTCTGAAAAGGATGTGATGACAGAATGATGTCTAATTTGTACATAGGCAGACACTCTGAAATGGACGGGCTCAAACTAACATGTGAATTCACATTTTTAATAAAAAGGAGGAAAAAAAGGAGAACTTATAAATTGCAGTGTGGAGGTGCTTTACTGTCCCTGTTTTTAACAACTTGCTGTTTTTGCACAAGCTTTTCTTTCACAAGGCCACTAAACATATGGGAACTGCAGCTTTAAGAAATTGAATCGCGCGCGTTCCTGCTCCGAGCGACGTGATTGGTGGGCTCGGCGGTCCCCTTGGAGAAGAATTGGAAACAGGAGCTGCTTCTTGCAGTGTGTGGGAGCTCTCCGGCTTGTCTGGCTTCCATTCAGAGAAGTAGCACCCTGCCCAGCAAAGACCGGCTCGAGAGATGTCCGAACAGAAAGCTGGAAAATGTCTCCACCTGATGCATGTTCACTTACAGAATCACAATAGTCTTTATTTAATATATTTAAAAGTCAACGTTTAAGTCTTGTCTAACTGGTCAACATTCACCAATCCTTCATGTTGTCAGTTTAATGTGCTTGGAAATATTGTAGTCATAGTTCTTCATTATTTCTTATTGTTTTATTTGATATAGAACAGTAAATTGCTCACTGGACACAAAAAAAATAGGCATGGGGAGAACAAACAGATGAGAGTAAAATAGATTTTACCCTCACCAGATCTGAGACTTAAATATCACATGAAATACAAGAGGGATAAAGACATTAAAGTAATAATGTATAAAGTAATATGTAGTGTTGGAGTTTAAGCATCCAGATGGAGCCTTTTGTCTCTGAGGCCTGGTTTTAAAGACGCACCTTTCACAGTTCAAATATAAAGAAACACAGACCCTGACCACTGAGAGATTTGTGTCTATTACAATGATAGAATCTAATGATGAATATTTGCCATGCATGGCTGCACAGGTACAGCCCCCCCCCCCCCCCCCCCATTAAGTCAGTTTGCAAATCTGTAATAAAACATTTATCTAGCTATTACTTTGCCTGACCTATTGGTCAAAGTTGCTAATGGGTTCCAAAGCTATTCCCAATAGAAGCTCGACATTGATTTTGTGCTCCTTTGAAATATATTCTCTGAGCTAATGCCACTGGTACATGTTGAAATGAAATTAGCGGCCCGTAGAAATTTCCTTCTATTTCCTCCCTAAATAAATAAATGGAAATCTAGAATGCTCAAGAGACACCTGGTAAGATAGCTGCCCTCCCAGGAAGCCGGCAGGGGGCGGGGAGGCTCTTATGGATGGCAACAATAGAAAGTAATTCCCCATCCCTCATGGAGTCAGCATGTCACAGTCAAATGCTTTACGTGACACCAATACAAAGACCTCTGTGACATAAATAATGAATGCAGATTGATCTCTAATTTGCTGCTTAAAGTGGACGTCTAAAATATGCCATGTGAGCAGTCAGCGCTAAAATTGCCCTTTAGACTCCATCCATGCTGAATCTGGTAACAATACGCTCGGCGCCGCTTCGCTCACATCTTTCCTCTGCACTGACGCTCACCCAGTGAGCTCAGCGGCATTACATCACTGCTTAGCTCACGCCGCTGCGCAGTAAGATTCCATGTTGTGTCATCGTTGATCCACATGTGCTGCTCCCTTCCCAGAGGGAGGCTGACTATTATAGCTATGGGAATACTTATATGCTCTCCACGCTGGCGGCTTCATAACAATAACAACGTTGCTCGACTAACTTTATACCTGTTTGCTGTCTGTTTATTGACGGATGACCAGGATTTATTTCTTCTGTTGTAAATCTGCCGTCTCAAACCTGCATGGCGTTGAAACCCCTTCTGTCCGAGCAAGTCCCCTCCCCTGCTTTGTTACACAAGCATGTGATGTAGTTTGATGCCAGCAGTGCGTTATAGATCCTATTGAAATAAGGTGCATTAATATATTTTATTATCTCATCAAGCCAAGAGAGAAAAAAAAAAGCTGTGTGTTTGTATGTCTACCATGAAATCTATGTTGCAGTGGCCTTGAAAGCACACTTTCCTGATTCCCTTTCCTCCCTGAAGGAAAATACGTCCATAAAAATTGCCTGCCTGAGCATCAGTCCAGCTCGTGTGTTCTCTTCTGCAGTCATGGCCTGGGGCGACTCCTGCTGCTGTAGATGGCTATCCATGTGGTTTGGTCTCCCAGAGTATGGGAGGGAGGCAGAGAGGGAGCTCCGGCCCCATCTGCTGCACTGATATTTACCAGGCCTTCACATTTGCAAGAAGGGGGCTGCAAAGGCCCAATTCCCTCATGGTGTTTAAGCTCTCCGGTACATAAACACACACACACACACATAGAGAGAGAAGGAGACCGGTAATAAAGAAGCAAATAGCTGTTTATACGAGTTAAACTCAGATTTTAACCTGATGTGTCTCGGAAACGAAACATGCAGCGTCAGAGATAATGCGCGTGCAGCTGGCGGCGAGTAACCCACATGGCGTGCTGCTTCCTAATTTTCTATTCACAACTTCAATGCAGTTTTTCATTATTTAGCAAAGGCAACAAGACACTGAAAATAAGTTTAGGGGCGCTGAAAGCGGACACAGTGGGCTGTCATGAATAGTTTAAGGTGGCAGTGCTTTTGTCTCGTCGAGACAGACACAAACAGTTCAATCACTCCTCCCAGAATATGTCCTGACACGTGGTGAGGTCTCACTGGGAGAGGGTCACTTCTTTTCGTGAGGAGCTGCTGGAGGTCGCACATCAGTCATTTGAATTAGCTGCAGAGAGGGCATTCGCACACCTGCTTCTCTTTTCAAACCCAACTCTGACTAACTGAATGGTGTCCCGGTTGACATTTTGTAGATTGTGGTTCAACATGTGCTGTGAGGACATTCTGTTTGCGCTGCACAAAATAAAGCGAGAATCTCCGCTTTAAAAAAAATGACACAACAAGGGTCTCTGTGTAATTAGAGCCATTTTGTAATCTGGCTATGTTTAGACAGCAATCCCACAAGTTTGTTGGCCTGATTGTGGTCATTTAAGGATTTACGTGACCTTGTTTGGAATTAATTGAGGTTCTATGTTAGATATTTATCTTTGAGCTTTAGAGCAGCTGCAGGAACCACTGGGATCCTCAGATAAGAAGAAGACATAAACCCTAATCCCCACTGGACCTATATAGTATATTAGTCCAGCGGGGTCAAAATGGGCCATAATGTATGCAGCATGTCAGTCCTAATTCATATTTAATCCAGATTAGAGAGTGAGAGTTTTTTTTATTACATTATAAACATTTTTTTTGTTTTAGATAATTCAGTGGTTCATGTGTGTTTATAAGTGTTTGTTCCAGATCATTTGGTTACCCTCTAATAAAATGCAGTAGATCTTAAAGTATTATTAGAACTCGCTGCTCTCTTATGGCTTGTGTGCATCTGCTAAGGAAAGTTATCTTGGCTTTTTGCCCAGATGCATGGATCCCCCCCCCCCCCATTTTGGAGAGACTGGGAATGTGTTTGCGTCTGTTTGTGGTTGAGCTCGTGTAATCATTAATTTGTTTTTGTATGAATGCGTGGTTCTGTTGAGCTCTGGAGGTGTAACGGTCCCAATCATGGCAACGCTACATGAATCTGTAGCTGTAAAAATACTCAGCTAATGAAAGGAAGCAGAGACTTCTGCATGTCTTCACTTTAATGACACCAGCAACAGACATTCATGACCCCCTGCCTACCCACACCAGGAATCCAGATTCAAACCCACAACACAAAGCTTGAGCGGGGCCAGCAGTTGGTCATTCATATGCATCTGAAATCGAATACTCTGCTGCTGTGCCCCTCCCCATTGGCCCCACCTTTCCTGACTCACCAGTGAACCTCGACTCCTCCAAAGCACTCGGGCCATTATGCACCACGTGCTTCCTCCCTCTCTTTCTTCCATGCCCTCCACCCCTTCTCCTTCCATTTTCCTGTTACCCAGGTTACACTGTCAGGGTACCCCCCCTCACAGTTCGACTCGACACAGGGTCTCATTTGATAGTCTTTGCTGCTGCAGTAAATAATTAGCACGGTGAATCCTCTGGGGTCCTATAGAGGAAGCATGGCTTGCTTACCAGAAGGCCTAAGGTTCTAATGATTGCTATCCTGCAAGGGTTTTGATAGCAATACACCCCCCTCACTGTCAGACACACACACACACACACACACACACACACACACACACACACACACACATACCCTTCTCAACACATTTTATGTAAAATAAGAAACACATAGACCCCTCCAGAATTCACGATGAGCACAAATGTGGCTGAATTAGCATTTTGACACTTTCCAAGCATTGGTTTGCAATAAAATACTCGGTGTGTTTGTGCTCAAAAGAAAACGGATGAAATGTGAAACAGATGTTTTTGGGTGCTTTGTGGAACTAAATATTGCAATGTTCTGCAATCAGTCAAATTAACAATTGATATGCATGTCTAATTATTGAGAATAGGAATACCTTGTAACAAATATTTTTTTAATGTATCAAACATTCAGCAGTTGTACAAACTACTTATTCTACCACATATTTTACTGACCTAGAAGCATGAATGCTTGGCCTCACTGATTAGCAAAGGAGACGCTCTGAAAGAGAGATGCGCTCTCAGAACCGCAGCTATGAAATGATTTTTTTTTACTGCATATAGTTTTTAACATCTCTCTGACTATAGATGCAGAGACATCATCAGATGGAAAGACTATGAACATCTGCAAAGACCTGAGTGACTTCCCCTATGTGCCCTCAAGTACACACTGAACCCACCCCCCCCCCCCCCCCACCATGAAAAATAACACAATGTTAAACAAATGTTATGCATGCAGATGAACCCTGAATCCATATCTATTACAGAATTGAATTTATTAAAAATGATTACACAACTGTGCACTAAAGCTGCCATGCCACAACTGAATCTGTATCTCTTGTGGTTAAGGACAGGATTTGAAGGTTGAATTTATTATCACACATCACAGATTTCGGGGCCTATAGGCCCAACAACGATTAAGTCCGGTCATGACGAGAATCAAGACTCCTTTTAACCCACTACTGGCACATATACAGCTTCTGCAGGAGGCTCTGGGTGGTTGTAGATTGTTTGTCGCCAGTGGGGACCGGAGCTATAGTGTTTGAAAACGACGGATACACACAAACACCACTGACACGCACACACCCACTCGCCTTCGCTCTCTGTTTCTTTCCTGGCTGGTCAGAGTTATTCATTTTTCTGAGCACCTCAGCCGCCAGCAGTGAACCGCTGTCACTGGGTCATTACAAATACCCACAGGCGGTTGGAAATGTCCTCAGATACTGAACCCGTGCTCCTCCGCCTAAGTGCTGCTGTTTGATGATGTTCTGACTGACCTACATTCCCCTCAGCAGAGACATCTCATATCGGACCTGATGAAATGATGGATCACGAATCCACTAAGTCCATTTGACATTGTCAAAACCTTACTTTATTTTATTTCAAGGCACAACATTTTCTTATATCTCTAAATGTAATTATTTGCTGGACTGGGGTGTCATGCAGTTATTTAATGTTGTAATATTTGTTTTTTTATGCGGGGGTTTTCAGTAGTTTCAGTAATATTTTGTTACTTTAATTGAGTGTTTCTAGGATGGTTTTTTTGCATTGTTATGCTTTGCACATTATGGATGTGTTATAAAAATATAAATATACACACAAATATTTGAAAACAATAGACATATTTTACTTCCCTAATTGGTGAATGCTTAGAACAGCTATTAAATGCATGTACACTTCATTTATGGTATATAATGACCAATCTGTTGAGTTTAATCAGCATCATTGTCCAAGTTTAACCCATGTTTGGGTTGAACTTGCAACTATCTACGGTGCACAACTATCACAGAAGTTAAGATAAGGGCCACAGCTGTGATCAAAAGCCGAGAGCTCATTGATTTTCAAAACCATACATTATGCTGCAACTATATCAAAGGGAATGGCCTGCGTGGCCTCTGTGAAATTCTCAGCATGATTTAAACATGCTAAGGCCATGTTTAAGCCTCAAGCAAACACATTTGAACTCTGAATAATAAAGTGTAACTGCCTACATGCCTGCACATGGGAGCCGCTGGTGTAAAAATAAAATCAAAATGAGTATGGGGAGAAGGAGAGAGAGAGTCATTTAAGAAACTGCTCAACTGTGATTTGATGAATTATTAAACTCTCATATACGGGTTTCATAATTAGAAAGGGTAATCCAGTCATTAACATTAGGACCAGCTGGCTGGCAGCATATCACTGAAACATATAATCCCACATCCAGTAATAGTGAGCTGCAAGTAACACTTATAAAAACTCACTAATAATCCCATTACTCAACCATATACTGTACATAATTGCTGCGCAATTAAACAACAAAAATATGTGTACTGTAGAGGAGTGGACACTGTAAGATAAAACTGCTTCCCAACCATTTGGAATGTCCCATTGCATTTTTCTTTCTCAAAATCTGGTGGCTTTTTCTTTTTCTTTTCTTTGAGCTAAAAATTAAAAAAGAGAAATGTTTAGTGATCCATCCTACGTCGAGTGAGGTAGTCATAGTTCGCTATAAGAGTGATAAACACAAATGCCAGGAAATAACAGCGTGGCGCTGACAGTGAGTGGCAACAAAGATGTGTTCAAGTAGGTTTAAAAGACAGACACGAGATATCAATGTGACTGAATGGTTGTAATAATAGATTCAGTTGGATTTTTTTAGCCCAATTTCAATCAGGTAGCTAGCTTGTTCCTATCGTGTCCCCTGGCACATTGGAATTGTGTGACTGATATCTCATACACTAGATTTCTCCCTTCAGTGCACCCTGGCATCCAACCTGCACAACCCCTCCACCCACATAAACACTTCCTCCCCGAGCTACTCCTTCAACTTCAATCCCCTTCCCCCCACCTCATCCGTCTCAAATCAACTGCCTTTTTTTTTTGGCCATATTTCTGTAAAAAGCCTTGATTTGCTTTGGCATTCCTGTCTTTATTCGTCCAGTGGGGCTGTGAGCTGGAATAATTAGGAGAACGCCATAAGGCCCTGCCTCCTGACAAGTGATCAACAAACAATGATTTATGAGTCCATCTTGTATCAGGGGATGACCATTGATTTAAACACACAAAGAAAAGAACATGAACAAACGGGCATGGCAAAAAAAAAAAACACACACACACACACACACACACACACATTGTGACCCACACAACCATATGCATAAATCAGCTTCAACGTATTTTCTGATGCTGTTGCTTTGTGCTGACTTGTCCTATTTACCCATCCTTCACTTTAATAAACACTAAAGCCCACAAGCCCAGCACTTGATATGGATTTGAAGAGCAATCTGACTATTGCACTTGAAAAAATCCCTTGAATGCTGCTGCAAACCTGCAAATCAATTTAGTACTTCGTATAGGTGATGATTCCACATATTCTCTCGATGTTGTTTTAAATATGAGTCATAACCAAGGCCGCTCAGAATGGACGTGGCGCAGAGTATCGCTTTGTCCCATCTGTTGTTTTGGTCTGCCTAGGTAGGTTTTCTTGACAGACAGCACACATACTTTGTTTTATCGTCCCGCCAGCTGCAGGGTCATTATGCATCCTTCTTACTGTGAAATCGCAGGATCGTATTTCCGTGTGCACTGGGAAGCAGCAGCTTCAGATGCTGATTAATGAGTAGTGAAATGGCCTTTACTTATTACAGGTTGAAAATATTAATATGGGAAATGCTGAAAGAGAAGAAGGACGCCTTTATTATGTTACCGGTCTGATCCATCATCTCGTAGATCCGTCACAGGTTCACGGCGTCAAAGAGATTAAGAAGTCATATTAGTCATCAAGCGCTAAGTGATCCTGTTCCTATTAGTATGGATGCAGGCTGTCATCATCATATAAGACTCCTTTTAGCACTCAATAAATCTAAGTCTGCATTCATTTACTGCGTGTGACATCCTGTCCTTTGCACAAATTCCCAAATTTCTTTACATCATTTCATTTTAATAACTTTTTAACACATACAGTTATTGATCGTAACATAAAAATTGTAGCGTTTGCCAGGACACCTGTGGGAAAGGATGGTTTTCTGCAAGTAGAAGACACAATTTACCTGCTTTGCAGACATTAGACAACGAGGGGATGAACTCAGAATTATTGTCTTCCCTCGCCACAGATTGATCGTCACTGCAGTCCAGTCGATATATGGCTAAACGTGACATTAATAAAGCGACTGGTCCTACTGCCTGTACCGTAACACCACAGAGCATGATCCGGCAAACGCTTATGTGAGAGGAATAAAGGAATCGAGAGGTCCGGATACCTTCTCCGGTTTTCTGCGTGGTGAATGGGCAGCTCTATGTCCATCGCAATTATACTTTTGTTCGTGATTGTTGTTGGTCAGAGGCAGCCGATCAGGAGGAGTGGATCCATATTGATTAACCGCCATTGTAAGGGAATAACCAAGTCAAGTTCTCCCACAGTGGCAGAACCAATGTGTGTACGCCGATCTCGTCTGCTTTATTAACTTGCATTGTGGCAGTGCAATAATTGAGCATGTGGTATGAATCCATGCAGCAGAGGTTCATGCGTCTTCCTCTCAACGCTCACTTTAGCTGCCTGATGATGGAAAGGCCTCTGGTGCCTTCCTTCCTGCTTTACGTGGACAAGCAGTTGTCATAGGGGACATCAATACTTGAATGGATAGACAGTTTTATCCATTGATTAAACACTGAGTGAATGGACGGGTGCTCACCCTCGCAAAGACAGACGTCGGCATCTGTGACTACCCGTTCTCCGTCTTGGTGATTTAGGGTACATTTGTGTGATGATCTCTAAGTGCGGTGGCATTCCCTCACCTTAATATATTTGCATGAACATAATCAATGACTGAATATGAGCCACCATGCATGTGGATGAAGAATTATGTCGGCGGGGGGAAGTGACGCTTTATACCGTTACATGAGGTGAAGCATGTGGCCCTTCTTTTCGGAGAGCTGTTTCAGCGATTGCCCCATCAGCATTGATGAAGCAATGATAAATTGGAATTATGGTTTGACAGGTCAAAAATGGCCACTTGGAAAATTGGAATCAATTACAATTCCCCTGAATAGTGAACTCTAATGTTGGCTTTACAGATGTATCAATTAGTTGCGTTAAAAATACAAATGCATCATATAGAGAATATATATTTGATATATTTATCAAGTTTTATGTAAGACCTCAAATGCAGAAAATTCAAGGGATCATTTATATGTTTGCACTGGGAACAAAAACCTCAACAACCTTGAGATCAAGCAGCCTAAATGTACGCCACATTTAAAATTCTAATAATGCAAAGACAGAAGGTTATCGTCTGACAAACAGTTTTGGTCTCCTGCAGCGCCTGGTCAAATAGGACCCTTATTGTGGTAGGCATCTCATTCAGATGGTCATTAGACAATCAAATGAAAATAATCCGCCTGCATCTCAATTATGAGGAAGCCAATCCTCCTGATACGCCAATGGCCTTTCAGGGAAGCGCTGAGCCTTACCAGGTGTGCACTGATTGCTAATTTGAGCCCAGGAGATCTAACTGCATGTGAATGCCCTTTATGATGGCATAGGAAAATACCAGAGGGAAAAGCATTGTGAATGAATATAAAACAGAAAGGGTAAAACAAGCACAATTGTTTCCACGACTTCATTCCCAGTGTTTGTCATCAAGAGGCATCTAGTAAACACTAATTACTTCATAAACTGACGGCATCGGAACCCGTTTAACACTGAAAAGGAAGTCGTTTACTCCTACTGCAAGGTAAAGTAAGAGTCAAATACCCTCTAACAATTTGAAGCATGGTGTTTTCAAGGGTATCCATTTTCTTGGTTCTAGGCCAAAGTAGCAGTGGCCGCTGCCCTCAGCATTAACCCCTACTGGTTCCTAGAGGTTAAAGCCTCTCTCCTGATTTACAGCAGCCATTAAAACAATGCAAATGTTGGCTGCTTGAGGAGACAGATGTACGTGAACCTGGTCACTGACCACCCAGTCGCTCTCAATCCCTTCTCATGGCTGCATCTCGCTAATTATGTGGGCTTTCATTTGGGGAAGGTCACATACCTACCATACCTTATAGACCACCTCTGTAAGACACCCTTTCAAATCAGCTCTTATGTTGCACAATTTGAATGGTGCACATTACTTGGTTTCACATCCATTGCACATCAGTGTCTTTTGCTCAATGGGCATTAGAAATATGTTTTTATACACCTCCTATGTGTTGTGAGCAACATATCCTGCAGCATCCCAAAATCATACTGAAATTCTGTTACATCACCAAGCAGCTCAGCATTTAGCTTCATTCGACACAGAGCAAACAGAAGATTTGAACCCCTTTGACATCTGCCTCTTGGGTCAGATTTGATGGGTGGAATATGTCATCTGTGCCCTGGGTGGTTCCGTGAGTTTCTGTTGGATGTTGTTGTTGTGAGCTGGTGGTGCAGATGTGTCAGATGTTAATGTTGTTTCTGTCAGTTTTGCCGGTGATCCTGCTTCACTTGTCCTAATGATGTCTGATGCAGGTCCTCTCCTCCTTTGCTACACAAACACAAAGATAAAAACACACAAACACGCAGACCCTCAATTAGCCAAGATAAGCTGGGATTCAGCTAGTTCCTGCAGATTCTTTTTCAGATAAGGGAGAACAATTGAAAAGCCCAGCACACCGTAAAATATCCTTTCTAGAAGAAGCACACCAGGCTCCTGTTTGTCAACGTGATGATTGGCCTTAGCATCATCCTGTCACGCTGGATTACTTTTGGTGTTTGCACTCTATGCAGAAACTCATTTATCACATAGCAGGGGACAGGCACCCTTGTATCACAGCTGATGGGACACCATACGTGATCGTAAAGAAGAAGCCATGCTTATATAGTCAATACGATGGATGCTTTGTGATCCAACCTATCCCAACATTCACTAAGTCACTTAAATATAAAAGTAAAAACATGTTAAAATGATTCGGATGAGTCAATCATGCACATCGGCTATGTCTCAAATAAGCAAATAAGTATATTAAATTAGCTCAGGCAAAACTTATACACTTTTCATTATGCAAAATAATCGGGACATTTGGACATTAGAGTTGGTGTAGATCAGAACTGAAATTACAATTGAAATGTAGATTTATTAGCTAAATGCAAACCAAACCCGGAAGGCTCATATCTCCTGGTTTAAGTGTTTGTCAGAAAGCAAGGCCGCCCTCTTTAGGAGATGCTGCTCTGTGTGTAGGTGTGCATGTTTGCAGATGACCACACCTGAGATCCTCACTCAAGATAATGGTGAGGCGTCCACACCTGAGATAATGGCCAGATGAGATAAGAGCAACTGACTCAGCTTCTTTCTTAGCAGAAACTCAACGTAGCCTTGATTTCAGTGAAGAGAAACTATCCTTCTTGTGTATCACATTTCATATTACCTCTGGATGCCTCAAGTGCTATGACAACAGCAATAAGAAGATATTTAATTTGTTCCAACCTCCCTATTAATAGAGCACGAGCAGAGATGTGCTGAAATATACACAGAGGCAGCGCTAATCGTCTCCACGTCTTCTGGGTGATTTCTGACACATTCACATTTCCCCCGCCGTTCTCAGAACTGTCAGGAGTAACGAGATGAAGAATGGGCGGAGGGGAAAAAAGTCAGCTACGGTGTGAGAAGTGTCTGCCACCATGGCGTCATTAACACCCAGTGGTGCTGGAGTAAAGGAGGGAGAGCAGACGGGGCCTCTGAGCGCTGGGAGCAAAATTGCAAACCCAAGGTTCCTGATACAACCTGTTATTATTTTTGACACGAGCCATTTACAATAGCTATGAAGGTGGCAATGGAAAATGTAATATTGATTGTATGCCCTCAAGGCTTTGTTCCCTTGACTTCCAAACGTCACACGTCTCACATATGCTAGATGTGATGATATGTTTCTCTTTTTTTTCAATCTTGTTTTGTTTTTCCCCACTTCCAGAAATCCTATATCCGAGGCTTTGTTTATGGTTTATTTGCTAAAGTAATTATATTGGTAGATAGAGAGGGTAAGGCGATATTTTGGGAGTAGGGGAAATAATGGAAAGAAACCTAACTACAGTAATCCAATGTGATATTAGAGCGGTGTGACAGGTGTTAATATACCCAATGGCAATTTGTATTTTGTCTCTTTTTCATGAAGGTGCTTACTCAATTATGCCAAAATGATGTTTACGGAACATTAAGCAACTGTTGTATCATGAAAAAGCATTGGTTCATTTCAGAATTATTTAGATTTTCTCTATCATACAGTATAACAAACAAACAAAACTAGCTTTCACACAGATGTGCAATATCCTTGAGCTCATTTTTCTGTGTTTGTACAAATAGTCTACGAGCCATAAATGTAGGAATTTGGAAAGTACAGGAAACTGCTGCGCTTCTGAAGCGTGGTGACAAAACAAACTGTGGAACGACTGGCAGGCTAGTTGGCCTTTGGAGTACCCTGTCTCTGTCTGTCTGCGACACAAACCTGTCAAAACCGAAGCAAACACGTTTAACAAGGCCCTCAAAGGACCGGAGACATTTGTGCAAGCGCATGCGAGGGGCAGCAGAAGTCTCAGTATCCGGGGAGATTGCAGGGGTTACCTGTCAATGTGTTAATTATGCTGGAGCTTCTCTCTGTGGTAAGTGTGACAACTTTCCGCTTGTTCCTAAAATGAATTCATGACCCGTGCAGCGGCCACTCCGTGTAGCAAACCCGTGATATCTGCATAAAAAAAACTGTCTTTGTAAGAAGCGCTGTCCAAGAGCTTTTTTTCTCTGCTGGTTGGCGCTCTGGAGCATGTTATTATGGACCTACGTGATGATTTAGATGAGCCCTCAAAGAGTCCCTAAAAATAAACATGGGAAACGCAAAACCCGCCTGAGTTAAATAATCTTAGTATCTGATTTGGTGCCTAACTTTCACAGTTAAACATTGATAACATCCCCATTAATAGGTCACATATTAGACTGATTAGAGCGAGACTTAACTGTAAACTTTGTCATTAGAACACACAATGTGGAGCCAGTTCATGTTACGTTACGACGGTCATTGTATGCCCCTCTTCTCTTCTGTACAGTGAGACCAACATGGTTCTATCTCTGTCATCACATTAGGTTGAGTGGAGGAAAATCGCTCTTAATGACACCGAGATTATTGGCTTTGTGTTTTGGTTTACCAGTAAATGCCATGCCAATGGGATTTCCCCCCCGCATAATCCTCCGCTATCAGTTTACAAAAACTGCTGCATTCTGCTGCTATCCAAAGGGATATCAATGCACAGTACAACAAATGTTCTTCACTCAGAGTTGTGGAGAGAAATTGTCCCGAAAAGGACTGCATCTTGTAAAGATGGAATGAACAGTTGTTTTTAGTGTCAAAGAACAATGTGAGTAAAGTTCACGCTGTGGCTAATTGGTATTTGTTTTGTTTTGCTTTAGGCTTTAAAACGTCTTGTACATTCCATACGATATCATCCACCCTCACACAAAAGCTTTCAGAGGATGAAATGTGCAGTTCTTATACTGGCTTGCTCAATCAGCTGATCCAATGCAGCTGCCGCGGACCAGCTGACTGTCAGGAGGCGGGGACTGAAATATCTACTTATTATTTGACAGGTAGGACTATGGTAATACCTCATGTTTCCTCACCCACATGGTGGTGTGGTTGGTAGCGTTACTGACTTTCGCTGTGTCTGGAGGCGCTGGGATCGAGTCCCACTGCGGGAGTGGGGTGGAGAAGGCGTAGTGGGTTTGGCATAGGGCCTGACCTGGGTGGAGTCGGCCGGAAGACTCCACTCCGCCCGGGTCTACCCTGCTGCCCCTGCTCCATCTCGTTCCCGTGTTTTGTACAATGTGGCAACCCGGCAACACGGTGACAAACTATGTCACCGTGTTGGTGAGGATCCCCCCCCCCCCCCCACTGCAATAACAAAAAGTTTGATCCTCAAGCTTCCAGAAAGCATGTGTTGGACCAGGTTATTTGGACAGAAAACACAGACTAGAAAGTTTCACAAGGTCATGTGAACTATTACTGACTACCGACTGGTTAGAGAGAACTATTGGTCAAATTGCACGATGGACTCCATGCCTTTAAGCATGCTTTAGCATATCTTATTTTTAATTGCAGCTGGGATCTTAAGAGGGTGCAGACATTCCTGTTTTTAATAGGTGATCAGAGGATCACAGGAGGTGTATGTTGCATCAAAAAAGGCGTGATTTTCTTCAGAAACAATCATTATTTTTATAGTCAGCACCAATGTGAACACAATAAAGTGGCTTTCACATGCAACGTTATCACGTCCTTACGTTGGAGCTTGACTATATAAAAGCAAAAGCACGAAATATCTGGAGGCCACTGTAAAGGGTGCTTTAGATCTGCAATTTTAAGGATGTTAAATGAGATAAATTAATTCCAAAGATTATTTAATGGCACTTGAAAATTATTGAACTCGTGCAAGGGCACACAAATGATTCACGTCACTCACTTAAACAAGGATGACTGCTGTTAGGAAAGGAATGGCCTTTAAATATTGAAAGAACCGTTTGAAGAATTGATTAATATTTAGAGTTCCGCCACTTTCATATGGGTTGATGTGAGCTTCAGTACCTATTCTCTCAAGTATCCCAGTCCTCATCAGCGCCTCCATTGTCACAAATGATGACTGTTTCATGGACACAGAGAATCATATTCGTGTCGAGGCTTCCCATGGCGAGGGAGCCCAGAAGTTTTTATGAAAACTTGAGACAGACTGTGAAAGAAGAGAAGATCAAATCAGCAGCACTATGGGCCCTCGTAAGTGCTGATCCCCCCCCTGAGAGAGCTTGTGGGATCACAATACTTCCCCATAAAACAGCAGGAGCTTGGCCAGCCGTCTGAAAGGAACCTTCCTCTCACCGGAGTGAGTGAGGACTGAACTGGAGAAAGGAAAGAGTGGGGAACAGAAAGGTTTCTCATATGCACAGGTTGAATGAGGGTCTTAACGGTCAAACCTATAGAATTGGAGCAGGAGAGGTGGAGTGGTGAGTTGGTATGTGGGGATTGGGAGAACGAGGGGTGGGGTGGGGGGCTCGCTGGTCATTATATGAAGCCTAAGTACAACACCAGCCTCTCATTCTCCCACTCCTGGAGGTTCATGTCCCTGCTGTGTTTACCACTAAACCCCTATGGATTCTCTTAAATCACGCAGGAGTAAGAGGCAGGACTTGCATTTACCTGAGGCTTAACTTTTGGCCTAATTTTTGTATGTCAAAGGAACAAATTGCATTCTTGATTAAGTTCAGAATACAATGTTGTGTAAATATGTGGTTGACTAATTTGGAACAATTCATAAGGCTCTTTTTTACTGTGCACTACAAGGTTTTAATAAATTGCCCCACTAGAGGTGAGATATTTACCATTTCATTCCTCAACACTTTTTTACTGCCTCTTTTAAAGCAGTGTGCGCATTTGCATTTTTAAAGAATGTAGTTATGAGCAAGAGGTAATTCCCTGCTCGTTCCCTGCAGTGAGATAAAAACATCAGGTAAAAATATTGCAGTACTCTGAAACAAATCAGTATTCTGAGACTTGCACTAAAAAACCCAGAACTAAGTGAGGAAAATGACTGAGCAAATGAATCATTTCAAGCTGTACAGCCATTACCTGTTTGAAGGGACATGCATGTATGAATGCGTGGAATAATTATGTCGCTGCTTTATGAAGTGTGAAATGGACCAATGGAAAGTCTATCCACGTGTTGCTCTGTCTGCTGCTCATTGTGGAGGTGACTTCACATTTATGGGCTTTTATATCCCTGAATCTTGATAGTTTGGAAGCCCAAATTTATAGCGCTACTGGCACTTAAATGTTTGTAAGAAGAAGGGGGTTCAGCAAAAAATAGTTTGCACACACAATCCCCTGACTCCTAAAAAATGCAAAATGTATTTTATATGAATTCATCAGCACTGATCTTAGAAACACATCAACTTGAAAAATCTCTTCAGGTCATGTATTTATTTTATATTTTTTGTAAAATATTCAACCTGATCTCCTCCTGTTGCATCTAACACAACATATTGCTATACCCCATTAGGAGCTTGGTTACTAAAGGCCAGGACCCTGTGTCCATTGATTGCATAGGATCAAGTCGCATCATGGCTGACCTTTGACCTCAGAGTCTGCTCTGCATCTTGGCTTTAGCTTGCAGCTGTGGTGAAGGTTGCAATTCCTCCCCTGTAGGTCAGGACATTAGCCTTCACTGTAAAGAATGCAACTCCATTCACAATGACTGAGCAACTGACAAAAACAATCTACGTAAAACACAAGTTTTTCTCTAAGTGGTGATGAATTGTGGTTTCGGATGTTTTTCTGCAGTCTCCACCGGTTAAGCCCTCCGTTTTTAACCCTCTTGTTATGGGTGGGTTAAATAGACAAGTACCAGTATACATTTTCCATTTCAAATTTTGAAGCTCATAAATTGCAGCAAAATCCTTAAATGTCAAACAGTATGCATCTTCAGGCATGTAAATATATCATTCATGGTAAATTTACATGATAAATGTCTCCGAAAGACTTACGATCTCTGTTGTTGCACTACGTAATGAGATTTTAATGGCTCTGATAGCCAAAACACATGCTGCAGTGAAGCTACTGCATGTAGGTTAAAGCTCTGTCAGTGTGACCGGGACACATCTGGCAGCCTTCTTTAACATCATCTGAGTCTTACTGTTTGGAGTTTGGCTTGGAATAACTTTTTTTTTATCTATTCTCCCATTGTTCTATTCATTCTCTCAAGTATTTTTCCTCTGTTTGCTTAGCTTTGTGTTTGGGTGCATATAATCGGTCTGATATACAGCACTGCTGTTTTTGCCAAACTCTTACGAGTGCTGCTGAAAAGACAAGAGGCAGCTTTAAGCCTTTCTGGGACCCCACAGCCGCCAGTGTCTGTAGGGCTGTCTGCGCTGGAGTCTGTTTTCTTCAAGTCTAAGAAAGAGAAAGACCTCATGATTCCTCAAACCCTTTGAAATGTTCTTTTTCAGATCGATCCACAAACCGATACGGTGAAACCCAGAGGAGCAAACCCCTGCTCATATGCTCCAGGGAAGACCGTGGTTTTTGAAGTTGGTGTTATTTGCGTGAAATGTGTTGATTTGTTCAGAGCATCCGTTGCTCCACATGCTCCCAGGTGAAGACGTTTTCTTGTACTCTGTACTCTTTGCCAATTTGGCTCACTGAGGGACAGAGTCTTTCTGTTTTCACTCTTTTTTCCCCCCACAGTCCTATTTCTAAACTTACCCACTGGCCTTCCCCTCTCATTCACTTCTCTGCCATTATTTTAAATTTTCCTCTCGTCTTCAAAACCTTTTCTTATCCTCCCCTTTTCTGTCCATCTCTTCCTCCCTCAAAATAATTTTCCTCTACACATACCTTCGTCCTACAAGTGTCTTGCACAAATGCATCAAAGCTGATGGTGAGAAAAAAACATGGGCCTCTGTGAATGTCTAATGCTTGTTCCTGTCTTACCAGTGCATATGGCTGTCAGACACTACAATCTCAAACACGTGTTCAACTGAGGTATTTGTTTGATCCCTTCTGACTAATAGTAATGGTTTGTTTTTGTCTGGGGGGGGGGTGGGGGTCTTGGATAACTATGTCAGACAGGGATTTCATCATCTTCTTTTTTTTCACATTGTTTTATGTGCAGATGCTGGTTTAGTGAGAGGAAGAGCATTGCAGAGACCGTGACAGGAAGCATGATCACTTTTCGTGGCTTATCAGTGATCAGTGTTTAAACTACTAATCCCATGCTGACGTATAGTTAGCCATGAGAGGAGAGAGTGCAGCTCGAAAGACTAACCGTTAACAGTCTAATCCTAAAGCTTAAAGTAAAGTATGCTTCCGTTGTGTTGTTTGCCGCACTTTTTATTGGGTGGTGGCACTGCACACCAGATTGACTTTGCCTCCGGCTCTCCCAAGCCATGACAGCAAATGCACCTGTGATAAACACTTATTGAATCAATTAATTAAATCTTCCTAAAACATTTATGCCTCTCATTACTGCACTGATCCCAGAACAGGGAGATGGATTACAGGTGCTTCCTGTGGGCAGAAGAAATAAGACTGATTAAAGAGGAGTGCAATGTGTTTTCTTCCAGTCCTCCGCCCCTCTTGCGCTCGTCCTAAGGAACCTTGTGCCACTTTGTTGGTAGACTTGACACTTTTTCAGTTTAAAAAAAGGCAACGGAGGGACATTCCCATTCAGCAGCCAGTATGTGATGATAGTGTGGGCTGTGAGTGTGACAAAAGCCAAAACAAATCCATGCTAAGTTATTTTTCCCTGGCGGGAGCGCTGATGCATCTGATGGGGGACATGTTTAGACAGTTGCTCTTGGGCAGGGCATTCTTCACTATCTAATGACGAAAACACTGACACATGTTGTTGTCCTTTTAGATGCCATCACACGTTTAAAAAAAAAATTATAGACACAAAATATCGGGCAGGGTCCTCGACTCATCTATTACCCCCCACAAATATGTGCACCCACACATACCACATGACATTGTGGTATGCCAACATGCCAATGCTTTCGGCTTTGCACACGCATACATACGTACACACACACACACACACACGTGCTAAGACTAATATACAAACGCATGCGAGCTTGATTAGAAAGCTGTGGTTGGTTGACAAATGGCACGGTGTTCATAGTTTGCCTCTGGCATGGCGGCGGCAATGATTCCATAATTGTCCTGAGCGCTCAGCACTCACTTCCAATCAGCATCTCGAGCGGCTCTGCAGCTGGCTATCCAAGCTTCTGGAACCTGGAAAGACACACACACACACACACACACACACATTCGCACAAACACACAGATTCAGTTGCAACCAGGGTCAAAAGGAGTAGAATTTCAGTGTGTGCATATCGTTCATCTTCTTATTCAGGTATTTGTTATATGAGCTGTTATTACACCTACAAAAATGTTAGTGATGGTGAGATGAGTCTGATATTTCGAACAAGGCAGCTGCAGTTGTGCCTGTAGCCTAGATGAGAACAGATGGTAAAGATAGGGATCAATGGAGTTGACTGTTTTCTCTGACTTTGGCACATTTGAACACATAATTAAAGGAAAGTGATTTTGAATGTGTTATCCTTGGGCTAGGGCTAAGACTCTAAGTGCTTTCCATCCCTGTTGCAGTTGCCGTGCAACATGTATGATACTTTCCGCATGCAGGGCAAGGACTTTATCTGGGTTATGGTGAGGAGACTGCTGCAGAATCTATCATTTACTTCTCTCCCCCTCTCCCTCATTGCATGTAGAAGGAAATATTCAAACAAGAAAATCATGGTGTTATTAATTTGGATGCTGGGGTTAGACATCCTCTGAGAGCAACTCAACCCAGTACCTCATTCAGACATTTATTCATGATGAATTAAGCCTGGTTTTGGCTCCCTGGAAGATGGTCCCTCTTGAAGGTTAGCTCTGCTTGAATATTTTAGGACTGACTTCTCTGAAAGGCTGCCAGGAATGTCAGAAATCCTCGTTGCGTGGGAGCGCCTCACTAAGTTTCTCGGTCAGTTGCCACCTCAGCACTGTTTTCTCCATTAGCAGTGCCCTCTGCAGGACGCTTGCTGGAGATATGATGTCATCAACTTCTAAAAATGATGATTTTCAAACAGTCAGTGTCTGCAGTCTGTTGTGGCTTTTAGAAAGCTGGCCGACAGAGTGCCAAAAGCACTGACAGCACAAGTTACAGGGAATATATGGATTCTCTGTGTTTGTGAATAAGAAATATATAAGAGATACTGACTGTAACAGATGATTGTAGTCTGGTTTGCTGGTTTATCTGTACTTCACTGTTTAGAAAAGCCTTCAAGTTCTGTTCATTGGTTAGATGGTGGCCCATATAGGCCTGCTTTGGAAGGTCTTTGGGGTCCCTTATGTTAAGTAATTACCTTGATAATTGGACACATTCCACGTGCCCCCTCCACCATAGCTAACCTTCTCTGCTATCTACTCTGAGGCTGGGTGGCTGCCTTCGACACATCAGCAACATGGATTTCTATCCATGTTACTAAAGGTCTCAGAAGTAGATGTGATGAGGCAGAGGAGCAGCACTGACATGGTCTCATTCTGAAGCCAAATATTGATAGTCGTCACGCTGGGCATGCAGGGGGTGTTTGATATCCCAGACACAGATTAAGTTTATTTGAAGAGCAATGTGTCATTTTTATTTTACCTATATAGACCAGGATTCAGTTTAATCTGTGCTTAACCTGAGCCAATTGCATGGTCTTTGTGGTTTGCAGTTGTGTTCACATGATATTCATGAATCACTTCAACACTTAAATTTATCCCCCAAAAATTCTGTTAAATTAGGATTGTTTCCGATACAATTGGATTGTTTGATTTTCACCAATGGCAACACATTACTTACATGCTCACTGAGGCTTGCAATGGAAGGGATGTTGGATTTATTTCCACCTATTAATAGGCGAGAAGGTGTATTTTGTTTTCTTCCACTTTCAGTACCTTTGCCTTCATCCTTCCCATTTGTCACCTCTTCCTCATATCTTTCCAATTTATTTTGTCATTCTCTCCTTTCCCATTTCTGTTGCTCTTCCCACTTTTCCTTTACTCCTTGTTTTTCCTCCGTCTCCTCTTCTGTTCTTCCACAGATCCCCTCCCCTCTCATATTCCTTCGGAACAAGCATTTCTGGGTTGGGCGACCCAGCAGCTGCTGAAGGAGCAGCTGCTCAATGTGTGTGCGTGCGTGTGTGTGTGTGTAGGTGTGTGTGGGTGTGTGTGGGTGTGCATGCCACAGCTTGTCCCCTCCAACAGGCTGCTTAAGCAGGGTTGGTCCCAGCAGGGTACCACAACCCTGCCAACACCCCACCAACAGACCAAGCACATGCGCCGATACACACAAATCACAAATGCACGTGCACAAATTACACTTACAGACACAATAACCATATGCACCGCTATACACAAGACAATTTCACACACACATTCATATTCAAATACACTCCTATTGAATGAGAAAACCAGTGAATCACTGTTATGAGCCTCAGTGAAAGGTATGGAAATATACGCTCACAACTTCTATGAGTCATCCATCCCCTTATGGAGTTTTTGACATACAGAATGCAATTTAGAAATATTCTGCGTATGATATAAAGGGATGAAGAATGAGGCAGGTGTTTGTTTTTTAAAAAAAAGAAGAAGAAGAAGGGGCAAAAACAGATCAGTTTATAACTACACACTCTGGAGTCCTTTCACACTGTAGTCTCCAAGTTATAGTGCCCAGGGCAATGTTAAGCTGAACTCTCTCTGCATCTGAAGGTGAAGGGGGATGATCAAATTTCATAGTCAATGGATAGCCCTCAGAGGCTTTCATCCTGTACAGAGGCAATTTCCATTTGCCCCCCCCCCTTGCACAACTGCACAAACCCCACTCCCCCTCCCCGCCCCTCCCACACACACTGACACCATCATCATATTATGGGCATTTTTAAAGGCGTTCTCAAGTTGCTGTTGTCTTTGTTTGTCTGCACTAATGAGAGATGGGCCTGAGGCGGTGATTTTTCACAGTTAAACAAACAAAGCTACAGGCTAATGTTTGCTTTAAATGGCTGCGGAATGGGTCGCTCCGACTTCAGTGAAGGGAAAGAGAAGATTTGAGAGCCTATCTATCGCAGGATAGAAAGAAGATATTAATGACAGAGCGAGAGAGAGAGGCGCAGAGAAAGGGAGAAGGGTAGCAGGGAGAGAGATTGGTGGTATCATCCAGTTAGCGGCTGGTGCTAAGGGAATACTGTCCTGTTATTGGAGCCAGTCATGCAGAAGGGGAAGCGAGCACTTCTATTGCACCTTGGCGTCTGTCTGTGTCTGTGCACCATCTTATTGCCTTGTCGCTACTTACTTCCTCTGATCACGCGTCCTCACACTCCCTACACCCTAAAACTTGTTTTCTTTTTAACTCTATCCTCACTATTTTCATTTATCCCTCACATGTGGGTTCTCCGTTCCAATTTCCGACCCTTTGTGAGGAACATCCATCTCCCTCTCATCCACTTCATTTATTTTTCTTCTCTGAAATCTCATCCTCGCATACATTCCAGTTAATTTTCCAAACTTTCTATCTTTCTCCTTCCTTCCTGTCAGGTTCCAGCTCTCACAAGGAAACGCGGGTATTATACTTGTGGTGTTGCGGCCTTGGCCTGGGGGGTCAGCTCTTAAGCCCAGAGGGGCGCATCTCCTCCTCCTCCTCTTCGCCTCTGCAAACTGGGGGTACTGGGCAGTGTCCTGGATTGGAAGGATGAATAGCTGGAGGGTTGGAGGCCACTGGGGGCCAGCAGAGGCCACAGAGGTCACAGCCATTCAAAACCTTGGCTCCCTTCTCAAAGGTATGGGGTGAAAGAGGATCATGCTTCTGGAGCTGAAAAAGAGCTCTTGTTTCCCCATGGCTCACAAAAGGACACAGGCATGCAGTCATCCAAGTAGACCCCCCCCCCCCCCAAAAAAAAAAATACCTCATCCCTCTCTCTTGCCATATGATTGCATTTTCTGTGTTTCTGTGAACGGCAACTGGAATTATTACGTTTGTGCTGCAGCGCCGTGGTAATATATGGTGTTTATTTTTAATAAACCATGCCGTGTCTGTACACATTTCCGAAGCCAATGCCGGTGATGTATAAAGCTTGGTTGTAGAATGTTCATCTTTCACATTTATGATGCCCATATAGGTAGGGGAAGAAGTCAATAACTTCCAGGGTCTAGTGCAGAGCTGCTAAGCGATTCTCTGGTCTTGCTGTATCGAAAAAGCTACTTTTTTTTGATTAGTAAACAGTAGAGCATGCCCTTCAGGGCTGGGAGGGACGTAAAGGTTAATCTTCACTTTATTGCTACCAGCAGTCAGACTGATAGTATCTTTTAAAATTCCTCGTCAGGCGCTATTGATCCGTTGATATCAAAAGCCCCCAGACAAGACATTTTAGTTTCCGATGCTGCCTTGACCATTACGTGGCAATCTATGTTCAATATTCAAGAAGACCTTCACCCTAATCCTATGGCAGATGGCTAAAAACTCCACATGGCTAATGGACTAGCTTCGTATCGGTTTTGAATGTTGGTTATAGTTCAGCTGTATATATATTTTATTGTTTTAGAAAACAAAAGCAGTGGCGGCAGCCATCGGAATGATGAGGCACCCGCCCCCATCTCCCTCTCCCTCTGCATTATCGGGCCTATTAATCAGAATTTTATTTGAGACAATCGGGTCAGCGATGAGACTGGCGAACACTCTGCTTTTCCTTCCCTCTTGCTTTCCATTCTGCGTCTTCCTTAGATGCCGGCCTGAGATGGGAAATCTATATGGTGCGAGAGGCCAATTTAGGTAGCTCCAGCACTGTTGGTTTGAAGCACGAGCAGCCCGGGTAAACACACCTCCACGCTCTAAATGATTTCAGCATGAGGAGAAGTGAGAGGATGGTATTTTTCATCAACTGTTTTCCTGAGTTCGGCGTGATGCAGCAGAGAGGTGCTCAAGCAGCTTTTCCTCTGTTGCTTGCTGCTCGGGGCTCGTGCTGTTTACTTACACCGTTCCGTTAACAATGTTCTTGTTCTGGTGTGTCGGCGAGTGTCAATGCCTTCATGTGCAACCCTGTGAACCAACCATTCGCTGTTATTTTTAGTTAGCTCAAAAACTATTTTCAGTGTTTCTTTTTGTTTTCTCTGCACAATTTGTGAAGAAATACCCCTTTTAGGCCTTTTATAGTTCAGGCTACAGCAAATCTGAGCCTACAACATATTCCTACTTAAGATATGGTGTAGCGGGCTTAGTAGGCTGCAATTAATTCAGTGCCTCCAGGGCCTCTCTGGCTTTGTATGAGGGGTCAGACTGGGTCAGACCAGATTTTTTTTTTCTGAGTGTAAGCAGCACCGGGTTTGTGTTGGATCAGATGAGACATGGCTAATTCTCTCCAGCAGCTGGTCCTTTTCACTTTACCCTCTAATGCAAACTCTGTTTTGCTCTGACTGCCTGCAAAGAGAACTCTTCACACTTCAACCCAGCCAAATTTAACAATCCTATTAATTAAAAGCAGAACTGATTCTTTCTTTCTTTCTTTTTCTCTCTCCAGGGTGCATTCATTCAGTTGGGTGCACTTCGACTGAAGAAAGCAAACACTCCAGATTGGATTTAGTCAAATCTAAATTGAGTTGTATCTTCAAGCAAAGCAACTTCCTCGGTTCTTAAAACTTGGTTGCTTGCTTGGTGGGTCAGCCAGTCCTCTGCGCTTTCTGCGGCCACCACTTCTGCATCTGGGAGTTGTTTGCCGAATGCTGTGTCATCAGAGCTTTGCTGTCTTGCCCCAGAGCAAGTTAAGTCTAAACACAGCACTTTGTGGCTGAAAGGCCATCTGTCATGGGGAGGGAATCCGGCTTCTCCTCCAAAAAGCATAAACAGGGGCAGGCTGTTAAGCTGTTGTGCAGCTCACTGTCATGGAAATGCCCCATCTGAGGAAGGCTCTGGTCCTAATCCTCTGCCCTCCCTTCTTTGCAGCTGCTTTTTAGGGTTTCGTGGCTGCTTGTGTATGAGAGAGAGAGAGATAGAGAGAGATAGAGAAGTATTATGAATAACATTTATAAGAAGATTCACCCACTGGTCAGCGTGTTAGCTGCTGGTACACGTTCATGCGCATGCATGCTAAGCTTATCATCAGACACATGGCCTAATGGGTTTACCCAAAGATACAGTCGATAGTCTGATATTTTCAGACAGGATCACCTCTTGGATTATTACACATACAGTTACAACTGTATCAACCATGGCTACATTTCTGTAGCCCCTACAAAGCTCTTAATACCTGTCTGTGGTAATCAGACCCATTCAGTACTCTGTATAGGCATATTAACATTACAGATAAAACCAAGTCATTGTCTCACATATACAGGGTGTCACGTTTGTCAAGTCTAGGCAACTGCTTTACAGTCTCTGTAGAACAAACATTAGGAACAATGTTAGCCTTCTATCCTTATTGTCTGCTCCCCGAATAGCCATTTGTATGTGTCCTCCTACTAGTTGTGGGGCTGCAGTTCGATCTCCAGATAATAATTTAGTTAATTGTCTGATTCAAGGGAAGCAAGGATACATCGAATGGAAATGCTGCTTTTCCATAGCTTTCTTGAATCGTCTTAACACATTCAGGTCAAAATATTATCAAGCTTTGCAATCAAGTATGATGTGCGATGTTGTTGCCATGCTGCCCTCTACGGTTTCCAGAGAATGATTTTGAAGATGAAGATGTGACCTTGTTCACTGCCTTCTCACCTAAAATGTCCATCAGAAATGTGTTTTAATTTAACAGCAATAGGCCTACAACATCAAAGCCTAGCACCGCCCATCTGGCAGTATAACACACACCAGCCACAGCTTTGCTTGGTCAAGCTCAGTGAAGGGAATTCTGGATTTTACTTTTGAACAAAAAGGAATACCAGAACCGTTTACTCTGTTTTCTCTGGTCGTGTGCCATCAATTTCAGAAGTATGTGCTTCTTTCCACAGCCTACAGTGGTCACTTTTATGACAAGTTCTTCTTTCCTATGGTGAATTAATTCTGTAAAAAAAGAAAATTACAATAATTACAGTTACAAAACGCACAGCAATCGGTCATGGATACTGCAAATACTGCAAAGAAATAACCAGATTTGTCTGGGTTTAACATTTATAAACATAAAACACATGTATTTTTTTAGACATTCTAATGTGGAACTATTTAGTATTATGCTTTTAACAAAATATGCTGTTTGAGAATCTATTATTTATATTGAAATTTTACTTCACCCAATCTGTCGGACAATCTATAGACACCACAGAGCAGATCTGGAGTGCTTATGATAAGTCGCCTTCTTCTCTCATTTCAGTTCAGAGGACAAGTACTGTCTGAGGCCCAATACACCAAGGAGGAAGCGGAACCGAGAGAAGAAAATGGGAGCAGGACATCTTGACATTTCATATGTGATTGCAGAGATTTACGTGAGGTAATTATTGGGGCTGTGTCTGCCAACCCAGAGAAGATCAATTCTTTCAATCAATTCCACTAGGCCAGATTACCAGGACTGAGGGCTGACTTGGATGAGGGGCCCATAATGCTCTTAATAGGTCACTAAAACCTGTGGTCATAGCCAATGGAGGATTCCTCTGAGATCAGCCATCTTCTTCCATTTCTCTCCCTGCTTCTAAGTTCCAAAATGAATGATTTTCTAAGACACATTCCCCATTATTGAAAATTGTACTGGCTAGTATCTTTAATAACTTTATTGACATATTTGCAAACATCAATATTTTCAATCCGTTTCAGATCACTGACAACATCGATCCCACGTTTGATTGTTTTGGTGCATAAAATATTATAGAATTCTGTATGTTATGAAGCAGACATGTCATGCCTGTCTCAGTGTATCCGTATTACAAGTAATCTGTTCAGCCTTTTTTGCTGAATGACATAATTGCCCTGAATAGTCCTCTGAGGGAGATATCTGTTTTCCATTAGTCATGAATCGCTTGGGTTTAAAAGTCAAAGTTTAGGGGTTACACAGGAAAACACATCTTAATGCACTGAATATCTGAAAACGGCACGCAAACATTTAAGAAAATGACCTTGGTTGGTGAGAGCTTTGCACATTGACACTAAGTGGGATGAATTTATTTGTATGTGTAGGGGGGTATTTTTCAAGAGAGCCCTGTCTTTGTGGTTTGCATCAGATAACGGCATGGAGTAGTGACAGAAGAGATGGCGGAGCTCGCCTAAAACCAGCCTTTGTTTATTTAGACATCGCAGCAGGCTGGAAAGTCAACAGTGGGAAGGACAGCAAACGTACACCAGCACCAGAGAAACCTGAAACCAGGGACCTAAGGTAGTGTCAAGCTTCTCAGGGGCGGCTTACAAGACATCAGTTCATCAGTTCATTGTTGCTACTTTTTAGCCATTTTCTTACACTATATTAGCGTTTTAGGGTGCCTGAACACACAAACTTATGAAAAAGATACCGTAACGTCGCTTTGTGATGAGCAAAACACAACTCCTCCAAAAAAAAAAAAAAAACGCCAGGCTTTGCACATTACAACTAGCAGAAATTGATGTGGGAGACATTAAGGAAGTGCCAAGTTGTGTTTCTACTGTTCTTTAACAGTCCTCCAAAGGTTACACTAGTCAGCCTCCAGATAAATGGAACACATAACTGAAGCTGAAATTGTAAACCTCTCACAGAAATGATCTGTTAAACACAAACCCTGACCGTTTTGTCCTGTCCACTGCTTCTGGCACTCACTGGGGTAGAAGGTCACGGCCCTGTCAAGACTGGAGGCTACAATTTACCTTAAGCCTTGTCTGAGCAACAGAAGATAGAAAGGCTGCATTTCCTTTATCACCTGGCTGGCGCTCACACAAGGGGCCAGCTAGGTGATAGGCCATTACAGATTAACATTAAAAAAAAAAACCCATCAGTGTTGTTTTAACTAAGGGAGCACATTGTTCCACACCTAAAGGTGTTTTTTCTGATCGATGCTATATGTGTTATATAACTGCGAGGGGCAAAGCGCCAATACTACTAAAAGGTTTTTTTTTTTCTTAGTCTGAACTCATTAACTGCCCAAGCATTGAATCAAGAAAACCATGAAAGATAATTATGAGTGCGAGTGTTCTGTAAAACGCTAAATGAGCATTTCATTCAGCATCATGTAGTCCTTACCGTACCACCATGCAATTAAATCAGCCAGGATTTAGTGCCTGGCTCGACTGCTGTGGAGAGCACTTCCTCTAGCAGCGGTTGTTCCTTCAAGCATGTTAATCACAGATCCTGATGACTCTACCATACATTCGGTGTGTGTGTCTGGATAGTGCTCTGTATGGTTTTAAATAACCTTTGAGGCTTTCTGGTGATTTTTTGGAAAGTTCCAGCAATCATGGCGCTGGCTCCTTCAGCTGCTGAGTTGGAGCTACCTTTAGAAAAGCCCCTTTGCCACATGAAGGTAAGGTGAACTATTTTTTGAACATGTTTTATTTCTCATGGTTGATAATATGTAAGCGATGGCAGCCAGGATGCCGACAGTTTTCTGTGTATTTGATTCCTTTTTATTTTTACCCCCCGTCTGCCACTTCACAGTCACCCGCACATACCTCGGAGACATCAGCAGAAAGGTTGGCATTAGCATTAAAAAGGCTTCATGCAGACAATGCTATGCATTATGTATTAACAGCATCTGTATGAAATGCAGCCACTCTCATTCTTGCTAGCCTGTAATCTACAGGCAGTATTTCAGGCAAAGCGTGGAGAGCAATCTGCAGAAGACACAGAGGCTCCAGTACCCCATATAGCATATGCCACATACATGAGAATACTCATCACGTCCTCCATCCCATGAAACATCAAATGCATAGAAGTGTCAGATCTGTCAAGAGCGGCTAAGACAACTGTCTGGTGAGACACGCCGCCAAGTGGCCCGTGTTAATGAGGAGGAGCTTGTTTTTTCTTCTTGCCTGGAGGCAAACACAGGCAAGCAGTGAGCAGAGCATTTGATCCCGAGTGCTTGTTGTGTAGTTGTCACTTCACAAAACCAGCTACACATTTTTCTGCACCGTGCGCTATACCGATGTATGTAAATCCTGCATCCTGTTAGGAGATCGAAAGCGAATGTAAAAGACAAAGATTCTGAAAGAAGTCTTTGCAGGAGAAACAGCGGATATTATTGGACAATCTCCAAAGGCAAACAGGATATATCCTCTTCTCGTGATTTCACTAAATAAAGACCCTACACTGCCCCTTTATTTTGTAACCATCTGACATATCTCCAGACACAAACTTGTGAGCACACTTTTTAAATGAATGTGACATATATAATTCTATTAGGCTATGTCTTGCTTTTGGACAGCCTAAACATTGGCACAAACATGCTATCTGAAGGGATTCTATATTCACATGACAAACTATTTGTTTATGTACTCTAACTGCAGGCTCACTTGTACAGTATCCAATTCTCACTTTGTTAAAGTATATCATATACATACTTGCGACTAACAAATAAAATATCTAACATGCTAAAGCCGTATGAGCCGCAGCAGTTTGAACTCAGACACAGACAGAGATGGGCTGGGCTAAAGTGAAACACACAACCCCAAATTGCCATCTAGTTTTGTGCTATCTCATCCTGTGATCCTCACACATCTTTCAACTGTTGCTCCACTTTGTTCATTCTCTCTATGTGCCTTTTCAGTTTGAGGCTCTTTATTCTTAGAAGCAATGATGAATGGTTTGGAGCAATCAGATTTTCAGTTAAATGTGTGTTTGCGTGGCAGTTAAAGAGGCCTACTGAGGGATGTGCTTCGCACCCTTCTGACCTCCAGTCAGTGGACCTTTTTAAATAAAGATCGCACAATGGCATCATAACAAAGACCCTCCTTTATATCACCTTTGCTTATTTAATCTGAACATATATAACAATGGTGCAACACAGTCCAAGTGTGTGTTTTTCTTTTATTTTTAGATTGCATGCTATTCCAAGTTGTACTCCACAAGTATGATGTATACCACAGTCATGGTATACATCATAGTCACTGGGTGTCATGTCTTTTGAGAAGTGTTACTTTATTGTAAAACTCAGTAGATGCTCACCTATATGACTTGTATTTAAAATTAAAGCATTATCTTATCTCTCATACAAGAAAGTAACAGTGTTTAAGATTAAATTTGTAACTTTAAAAAAAAGTTGGTAAAGCGAAGGATTCAAAATACACTGTTTTCTCCCAAGCGCAGTTCAAGTCTTTTTTTTTTTTTTACAGATTTTGTGAGGAAAATGTCACAATGGGACCACACAAAAGACATGAACATATAAGAAGAAATCAAGAAAAAAAAGGTCCTATAAAAACAATATATTGACATGCATGAAGATTAATAAACGTTGTTGTAGCTGAATGGTTAAGGGGATCTAATATAATTTATTTCAGGTTTCCTTGCACAGGTTCGAGTTGATAGCCATGAGAAACTTGAACTATTATCTCAACTCTTGAACAAGAAAGTCGCAATGTTTAAGATTAAATGTGTAACTTTAAAAAAAAGGTGGTTGAGGCGAACAATTAAAATTGCACTGTTGTCTGGAAGTCCTGTTCAAGAAGGAAAAGGAGGTATTATAAAAACAAAATGTTTGCATGCTTTTGATCTTGTATCAACAACGTGATCAGTTTTGAGATAAATTATGACATTGAAACTTGCACTTTCACAAATATTTTTTTAAGTCCTTAAGTCCTTGAAGGAAAGTCTTCAAATTACACAGTGTTCTGCCAGCGAATGATCAAGTCCTGTCCGATAATTATGCAAATGTTGTGAGGAAAAGGTCACAATAGAACCACACAAAATCATAAATCGACAAGAAGAAAAAAGGAGGTATTATAAAAACAATCTTTATGCATTCGCAAGTTTCCGTGAGTGTTGTTGTGGCCGAGTGGTTAAGGCGATGGACTAGAAATCCATTGGGGTTTCCCCGCACAGGTTCGGGTCCTGTCAACACCGTGATAATTCTTGAGCGTAATTACCATTTTGAAATTTGCACTTTAACTATCTGACAAATTAGATTTTTTTTAAGTCCTTAAAGGAAAGTCTTCAAATTACAAAGTGTTATGCCAGCGAATGATCAAGTCCTGTCCAATAATTATGCAAATGTTGCGAGGAAAAGGTCACAATAGAACCACACAAAATCATAAATCGACAAGAAGGAAAAAGGAGGTATTATAAAAACAATCTTTATGCATTCACAAGCTCACATAAGTGTTGTTGTGGCCGAGTGGTTAAGGCGGTGGACTTGAAATCCATTGGGGTTTCCCCACGCAGGTTCGAGTCCTGTCAACAACGGAGGTTGATTTTGAAATACCGTAACCTGGAAATTTCATACATGCACTTCCAATCTGACAATATGGTTTTTTAAGTCCTTGAAGGAAAGTATTCAAATGACAGTGTTATGCCAGCAAATGATCAAGTCCTGTCCAATAATTATGCAAATGTTGTGAGGAAAAGGTCACAATAGGACCACACAAAATCATAAATCAACAAGAAGGAAAAAGGAGTAATTATAAAAACAATCTTTATGCATTCATATGTTTTTGTAAGTGTTGTTGTGGCCGAGTGGTTAAGGCGATGGACTAGAAATCCATTGGGGTTTCCCCGCACAGGTTCGAGTCCTGTCAACAACGTGATAATTCTTGAGCGTAATTACCATTTTGAAATTTGCACTTTAACTATCTGACAAATTAGATTTTTTTTAAGTCCTTAAAGGAAAGTCTTCAAATTACAAAGTGTTATGCCAGCGAATGATCAAGTCCTGTCCAATAATTATGCAAATGTTGCGAGGAAAAGGTCACAATAGAACCACACAAAATCATAAATCGACAAGAAGAAAAAAGGAGGTATTATAAAAACAATCTTTATGCATTCGCAAGTTTCCATAAGTGTTGTTGTGGCCGAGTGGTTAAGGCGATGGACTAGAATTCCATTGGGGTTTCCCCGCACAGGTTTGAGTCCTGTCAACAACGGTGGTCGACTTTGAGATACCGTAACCTAGAAATTTCATACTTGCGCTTTCAATCTGGCAATATTGTTTTTCAAGTCCTTGAAGGAAAGTATTCAAAATGCGCAGTGTTCTGCTAGCAAAGGATTGAGTCATGTCCAAGATTTATACACATTTTGTGAGGAAAAGTTCACAATAGAACCACACAAAATCATAAATCGACAAGAAGGAAAAAGGAGGTATTATAAAAACAATCGTTATGCATTCACAAGCTCACATAAGTGTTGTTGTGGCCGAGTGGTTAAGGCGATGGACTTGAAATCCATTGGGGTTTCCCCGCGCAGGTTCGAGTCCTGTCAACAACGGAGGTTGATCTTGAAATACTGTAACCTGGAAATTTCATACTTGCACTTCCAATCTGACAATATGGTTTTTTAAGTCCTTGAAGGAAAGTATTCAAATGACAGTGTTATGCCAGCAAATGATCAAGTCCTGTCCAATAATTATGCAAATGTTGTGAGGAAAAGGTCACAATAGGACCACACAAAATCATAAATCAACAAGAAGGAAAAAGGAGTAATTATAAAAACAATCTTTATGCATTCATATGTATTTTTAAGTGTTGTTGTGGCCGAGTGGTTAAGGCGATGGACTAGAAATCCATTGGGGTTTCCCCGCACAGGTTCGAGTCCTGTCAACAATGTGATAATTCTTGAGCGTAATTACCATTTTGAAATTTGCACTTTAACTATCTGACAAATTAGATTTTTTTTAAGTCCTTAAAGGAAAGTCTTCAAATTACAAAGTGTTATGCCAGCGAATGATCAAGTCCTGTCCAATAATTATGCAAATGTTGCGAGGAAAAGGTCACAATAGAACCACACAAAATCATAAATCGACAAGAAGGAAAAAGGAGGTATTATAAAAACAATCTTTATGCATTCACAAGCTCACATAAGTGTTGTTGTGGCCGAGTGGTTAAGGCGATGGACTAGAATTCCATTGGGGTTTCCCCGCACAGGTTCGAGTCCTGTCGACAACGGAGGTTGATTTTGAAATACCTTAACCTGGAAATTTCATACTTGCACTTCCAATCTGACAATATGGTTTTTTAAGTCCTTGAAGGAAAGTATTCAAATGACACAGTGTTATGCCAGCAAATGATCAAGTCCTGTCCAATAATTATGCAAATGTTGTGAGGAAAAGGTCACAATAGGACCACACAAAATCATAAATCAACAAGAAGGAAAAAGGAGTAATTATAAAAACAATCTTTATGCATTCATATGTTTTCATAACTGTTGTTGTGGCCGAGTGGTAAAGGCAATGGACTTGAAATTCATTGGGGTTTCCCCGCACATGTTCTAGTTCAAAACTAGAATTACAAGTTGTGTGTTGATCATAACTGAAGTGGCAAAGTTTCAGAATGGCCAAACATGATTATCAGTTTTATGTGAATGCTCTGTCGGCTGAACAAGCATTTGAGAAACATGGTGTGAAGGTCTAATGTCTCTCCTAGGATTCCCTTCCCCATCCTCATTACCAGAGAGCTGCTTAATGACAACGTCAATATTGATCACATCTCTGAGGGAAGCGCTCGACAACGGTGTGGTTGAAGGGCCAAGCAGGGGCAGGACATCCAATGATTTTTTTTTAAACTTCCCTCATCCTTCATGTTTTCCATTTTGCATTTGGAAGAAAAGCTCAGACTCAGCAGTACTTCTTATTTTCCAGCTTCCATCTCCTTTTCATCTGTTTTAATTTGACTCAAATTTCTTCGCTTCCTCTCTACTCCCCCATGTTGTTGTTCACTGGCTTTTCCACCTTAATGACCGAGATGGCTCATTACGGGCACAAGTGTGCTCTGTTCTGTCATCCTAGTGCCTGTTTGTCCTTTGTCAGCAGATAATTGTACAGGAGTGTAAAGGAGGGTAAACATGAGTTAGGGAAACTAAGATAGAAGAGTTCAATATATAATCTGTTGGAGTAAAGTGTCTCATATTGATATAGATAGAGTTCCTCTTCACATGTATCTAAATCCACAATTAAGCTATTACTGGGACCAAAGATAATGCACCTGTGTTGAGTAACAATTACTGAATAACTGTCTTACTAACTGTGCCAAGTTCATTGCTAGAAATTAAAATCATTAATGATACATTAGCACTGATGCTACAGGCCTTGAACAGGAGAAAACTCATATTTTAATACCACTTATTTTGATAAAGCCTCTCTATCTATATATCTATCTCCACACACACACGTACACACACACACACACACACAGCTGAGGTTAAGAGACAATGACAAAGAGTGAAAGAACAAAGAAAAGAGGTGACTTTACTTCATTCCTTGGAAAACATGGTTTTACCGTAAGCTGTCTGGCACCTGGGATCTTCTCCTCCAAAGCCTCACTGCTGGGCCGTTAAGCTCTGCTGCCTCCCCAATCCCAGGTTGCATTCCTTTTGATCAAGCTTGAAGTTCAACCAAATGTGGCTTTCACCTTTTAGCCCCACTTTCGTTAAACTGGTTGGTGGTTGCCCCTGTTCCAATTCTGCAACAAGGAGAAATGAAGGAAGTTTTGTGGATTGGCACCTTATCTGGTCTGGGTCAGTGCAGTGATCCTCTAAAATTATCCCCGGACCTGGCAGGGTGTGTGTGTGTGTGTGTGTGTGTGTTTGGACTTCCCTGCTGCTCCACAGCCTCTGACACTTGGCAAAATGGTTGGGATTTTGTAGTCAAACATCAAATATATTTTTGTTTCTCTTCATGAAATGTATGTTTTCTCAGATAAAAATAAAGTCTTTATGGTTCTTGAACTCAATGATGTCCAAAATTGTCTTATCCACAGGGAAGACATTGAAGTGCTGAGATGACGTGTAAGATGAAGTGCTATGAGATAAACTGCACCGCTCTCCTCACAAGGCATTATTTTCTCAGCTAATTAATGATTCATGCAAGGCAATGTGGCAACTTTCTCAGATCGGTTGCAGACACTCTGAGTAAGCCCTTTAAAAGCGCCTCTTGCTGTGCATTTTCTGGCAAGCGGTCGTCAGCTCTGGCGCCAAGATTTGGTACTGGGTTAAAGATGATTGTTTCTTGAAAAATCCATCACATAATTGTACCCTTTCACATTGGAGAAGCTCCTTAGACTCATATTAAAGCTTAATTCTGCCAATGAGGAGCAGACAGTGTTTTAAAGAGAAGAGCACATGTCTGTGAGGCCTGTTCCTCCTTATCTAACAGTTTCAGTCTCTGCCAGAGATAGATCTCTGTTATGTCGGCATGTTTATTTTCCTTACCGATTAGCTCTGATTAAAAGCAGATCATGTTGTCCCTCCTGTTTGTGCATTTGTGTTTCTGCCTCTTTTCATGTGTAATTCCTCCGATCCTCCCTGTGCAGGTGTGTGGGTGTTTCTGTGTGTCTCCGTTATTTCATCTCTACTAGGCTGCACATGATAATTAAGCCATGGTGGGGCTGGAAGATGGAAGTTGGGTTACAGTTTAAAGCTTTGAGTAATTCTGAGCCCTGCATCATCCCCCTCCGTACAAAACCTTCCCCTGTCTCCTTTCAGTCTACCTTAACCCTCCTCTCCCAGCCCACATCCCCTCAACCTCAGCTACAATCCCACCTCAGGCCGTGGGAGATTCCTTTAGTCACACTCGGCTTAACAGGTAAACAAGCCTGAATGGGAAGTTGCTAGTTGAGTCCATGGGAGCAAATAAAACAGGGGTGGATGCAAATGGTTTATCACTGAGGCTGGTCACCCGCCTGCAACTCCGTGAACCCTCCCCCATGCCTCTTTCCTTCTGAGAAAGGTGGTGGTTTGCAAACTTGGCACTCTCTTTAACGAGTCAATTGCAAACCTCTGGAACTCAGGCGCTTGAAGAGCACAGAATCGGCAAAGTGGGTACTCTTTCTACGTTTCCCATTCACACTTGTCCTTAGACGATTTGTTTTCTTCCTCTCTTTCTGATTGCCTCGCTCTGTGTTCCTGCCACAGGAACAGCACTAGTTATTGTAAGAGGCAGCTGTGTCAACTCTGTTTTCAGTTGGACTGCTGAATGATCGCTGTGCACTACCTGTAAGGCCTTAAGATCAAGCAGACGCACATTCCCTGCTCCTGTCCTCCCTAAATGATCTGCTGCTAATCCTGATCAGAAGTTAAAACGCAGGTCAAGCATGAAAGCCTTGTGCTGAGTAATGAGAGAGGGACCCATGTGAACTCATGAGTGCGGATGTATGTCTGAGTGCACACAGAGTTCTTACTACTAAAGTCACCCAAGGCTTCATTTTCAAAGAAGTCTTTCAATCTGAGGGCAGGCAGAGCGGACCACCTTAAACAGACTCTGTTTTATTGCAAGCTCAACCTGCCAAAAATACCTCCCGAGGTTTCCATTCACCTTGAACGGGAAATAGGGATTCAATGGGAATACAGTGTGAGGGTCAGGAAAGAGGAGAGACAAAAGGTAAGAGACAGAAAACCAAATGTACGTCCCCCTGTTGACAGAATTCAGGTGTGTGCAAAAGCAGAAAATCTATTCAGATCGATCTAGAGAAGCAAGGCTGAGGCAAGGAGATTGGGTTGTACACTGCTCCTGCTCCTCAAGGGAGCCTTGATCATGGTTATAGCCCCCGTGTTCATTAAGGTGCTTTGACATTTCAGCATTAGCCCAGTCTCTCATCTTGGCATTCTGGCAAATCTTCTCAAGGCTCCCAAGAGATTGTTTTTGGAAGGATGAAAGGCTCCTATGGTACAGTTGTTAGAAAGGGAATGGGGTGATTGTGCGGCCCTTCTTAGCGCACCACCGACTGTCTCTCGTTGATCCTGTCTGCATTTGTGCATGGACACACCTCTGCAGTGTGTCGCAACAGAGACTGCTGCTAATCGGTGGATCTTCCGAGGCAGCCTTATCCGTCCTAATCCCAGGTTGTCATTAGCGCCAACAGCACCATTTGTTATGCATCGATCTATTGACCCATTGATCAGATGGCATACAAATGATAACAAACACACTGAAAAGCAAGGAATGAAAGTAAAGGAGCGCGACAAGAATTAATGAGGTTTGACTTTTCCTTTCTCAAGATGTTAATTAATGATTTCTTTATTTTTCTGCCCTGAATGGGATTGTACACAATAATGCTGTATTTTCTAAGTGGAAATGGAAGTCCACAGATCCGGTATTAACCACACCTGATTTGTAAAGTCACACAATCATTATCACCGGCATACATTTGAGTTGAGCAGTAAAGTGTCTGACAGTAGTTTGAGTGATGGATCGCTCAGTGTGCACCTTGATTCCTTTACAAAGTCCATTCCTCCGCATAGCTAGTGTTTGCCATGCTTAAGCCCCGGCACATGCTGCTCAGAGTGCCAGCTCTATGCATTAAGGCTCAGTACAGGAAGAGTAGAAAGCAGACAACATTCAGACTTTGCTGCAAGCTTTGAATTTGCCAACTGTGTGTTTCCTTTCTATAAACAACTGCTGACATGCATGATTGAGACAAATATGCATTCCTCCTGGCTGTTACATTCTGTGTACGTTTGTCTGAATTGCATTGTTTCAAGTGTGCATTAAAATGTTGGATTTGTGTCAGCACGTCCTTTGAAGGCATTTGTGTGAACGTCTCCGATTTAAATAGAAAAAGAGCAACAAGTGCAAGTTTCTGTTCAATAGTGGAACTCTGATCTTATTGGGCATTGATCAAGACTGATTACTGAAGGAATTGGTTCTCTTTTCAGCTACCGAACTAATTGAGTTTAGTACAAGTGACATTCAATCAGATGGGTTTAACAAATAACACCTACGTTCCTAATGGAATAAAAGTCCATTGCAGTCCTTAAAGACTCTGATTCTTGAACATTCGTTCTCCCCAAAGACGGTGTGATCCAAGTTGTGGGAAACATGAAGACAAATCAAAATGAACAAGGACAAAAAGGCAGGTAGTATCATGAATGAGCAGTGAGGTGATTTGTTTGACATGCACACCCAGCCAGCTCAGAGTTCAAAGAGAGCCAAGAACCGCACAGAAAGCAGACCGGCTCCGAAAACACCAGTGGCCTCAACCAACACTGACAATAAGGGTCATAGTAGATGCTAGTGTGTTGGACCAGCATGGACGATCCAGAACACATGCCTTGGCCTTGACAGACCAGCAGTGAGATATCAGCCATAGAAAAGAGCCCAAACAGTATTTATTCCAGACAGCAAGGAAAAATATTATACATACAGTGGGCAGTGATGACAGTTGAAAATATAGTGGCTGTCCAGAGTGGCTTGAAAAACCAATGCAAGTTGCTCTTCCTTCCTTGTCTATGTCACGGCGTCTCTGCAATTAAATTACAAACTGATATCAGACTGCAATTGTGGAGATTTGTAGCAAATGTAAATATCGTAAGGAAAGTCAGGAAAGTGGGTGCCTTCATTTAACATCTGCGATATTTAACATCTTATGGCATACATGAAATGTAAGAGTGACCTGAAGACGACCTTGTAGCAAGATTGCAGTTAAAGAATGACAGGGCAACACATAAGTCACTGCTGTGCTCTGTATGTACAATAATACAGACTGAACACTCCTGCACTAAAATTAAAGCCACATCAAAATTGCTTTGACATGCATTCTCATGGTAGAGAGACGTCCCCCCTTCTTTTCATTTAGATGGCCGTCTTAATGATCACCAGCCCCGTAAATGCAGCAGCATCATCCAATAAGGCTTCATTTAGAGCTCAACGCCATTCAGAGTGAATGAGGGGGAACACTAGGGTCTAGATGAGGAGTGGAGCGCTGTCCTGATTCTTCATCAGCTCTGCATGTCTGCTGGGCTGGTAATTACACATAATATCAGTCATTACCGAAGTCTGGCTTAGTGCCGAGACAAGCGGCGAGGTAGTTGATATTTGAGGGCATATAGTTGGACTTTAGATGTTGATGATGTTGCACACAATAACTGGCTAAAAAAAAAATGAGATCACGTCTGTTCATATATCATTTATGGTTTATCTGTCTCTTTCTGTTTTTGTTTTGTTTAATGTTTGTATATATTTTTGCTGCAGTTATGATCTCTGTTTTAAGCTATCTATTTAGTTCTCTCCTGAGCTCACTCTCGCTGTAACACGTGTTCCCCAATGACAATGTATTTCCTCCCCGTTTGTCTCCCTGCGCTCATCAGATTCCACAGGCTCTCCTCTCTCTTTCCCCTTTTGCTCCGTTTCTCCTGCTCACTCCCTCTGTATATCTTCTGGGCTCGCCCGAGATGCAAATGACACAAGAAAGTGATAAAAGTTGCATGTTGGCACCGCCACATATTAAATATTAAAGACGCTCTTTTTTCTTTTCTTTTTTTCCAAGAGAAGCGATGCCTGTGGATATTGCTCACACGTTACAGCAGTTAGAGAACGGGAGTGAGTAAGAGACAGAGATGAATTTATGAGATACTTATTTTAGATTTCCAAGCTTTCAAGAACACCATTTTTACTCATGCATTATGCAATAAGAGATTATTGTAAAAACTGTTTATGTCAATCGATTGTAATTATAAAGACGTGTTAAGCTGTTTTGGGAAGCATCGTTTATCTCCCTATATTTTAGCACAATCAAGAATTTGTTTAATAATGATGCACGCCGTACTTTATTGAAGGGTTGCTGTTCTGTCTATGCCAACTTGCCGAAAGAAATATATTAAAGTCCCATACAACCCTTTTTTCAGTTATTCTTGGGTTGTTACATCATCGTTACATACGTTATTCTAATGCAAAGTGTGACCCACTTTTCTCAGTTGCATTGTCCCTGGTCTTATCCCTGCAACCCCACAAAAAAGTCATTGTGTGTGTTAGTGTCCTCATCGCCCAGTGTCCCTCTCTTTTACAAACTGAGTATTTACATGTCAGTATCTGTTTGCATCATCTGTGGGGTATATGGCCATTCTGTGCTCAGCAAGTCAGGGCAACAAAAAAAAAGATGAGGGGGAGCAGTAGGAGGAGGAGGAAGGGGAAAAATGGGTTGTTGCTTTTAATTGAATTGTAAATGTGAGTGGAGGGGGAACAGAGCTGCTCCTTGCTGGGACAGACAACAGATGGAAGGCAGGGCTTGCCCTGCAGGGCGAGAGGGGTGAGAGGGGAGATGGGTGGGTGGAGGGCAGATAGATGGATGGATGGGGGGAAGGGAGAGAGGCAAAAAGACCTGGTGCATGAAAATGACCAGGGTCTCTAGCTTTTGTGGAGTCTATAAAGTGATAAGTAGATAAAGTGTTTCTCTGCATTATATCACAATAAGAAATATTGAACATGAACACAAATGCTGTGGAATAAAAAAGTATACAAAATACAAATACTCTGGAGGAAGAAACTGAGATCAATTTCTCTCTCTCTCTCTCTCTCTCTCTCTCTCTCTCTCGCTCGCTCCGTGTGTGTGTGTTTGTATGTGTCTCCCACTCTCTGCACCCCCTCTGTCACTCTTCAAAGAGAGGAACATTACCCCAGTCTGCCCTCCTCAGGTGAACAGGGCTAAAGGATCTTGTCACTGCACCAGGACTAGGTCAAACACGCACACACACACACACACTCCACTAGGTTAATACAGGCTTTACCACTGGACTAGATTATGGGTATTTGGGTTGTTTGTGCATTCGTGATAATAACTCCACATGAGGTTGGTTGTCCTTTAATTGAACTGATGTACACCTGCAATAGATAGATAGTTCCGTGAAAAGTTTAAAATATCAAACAGTAAAGTAGTTATGATATGCAGCCATCTGCATCTAGATGTAATTGCTAAAGAAAAGAAAAGAAACAATAGAGGAGGAGGAGGACACCTTCCAGTCACACTTACACTCACTGCTGCTCCTTTTTCATATTTTATTTTTCAGACAGGATTCCAAAACATAATTCTGTTTTTTCCTCTTTCCCCATTTCTTGCAGATGATTCCTGTGATAGATATTCCTCATAACTGTCACTGCGGGCCTGATGTCACTGCGCTGCCTTAGTTAATCTCCTTCCTCCCAGACAGCGTATTCACCGCCTTGGGGCTCGACCCAGCTCCT
Source organism: Brachionichthys hirsutus (assembly GCF_040956055.1). Taxonomy (NCBI): domain Eukaryota; kingdom Metazoa; phylum Chordata; class Actinopteri; order Lophiiformes; family Brachionichthyidae; genus Brachionichthys; species Brachionichthys hirsutus. Next base: position 6,814,803 of record NC_090914.1, on the reverse strand, counting down.
ACATCTATCTGAAGCCAGCACATGCACTGTTGCTCTCCAATAACTCGGCTCAATTGCCCATCATCCCCCCCCCCCCCCCCCCACACACACACACACCTTTCAGAGCAGGTCGGTCCACTGCTGTGCTTACTCTGTTATTAATTTGCGGATCCGCCTGACAACTAATTAACCTGGCCAAGTTATTTATTCACTGTGTGATATTTTCCTACCTGTGTTTGGGAGGCAGAAGGGAGGACAATGCCATTGAAATATCCTCTTCCTGCCAAAGAAGACCTAGATGGTTATAATTGTGTGCATATGTGCATGTATGTTTGTGTTTTGGGGCATGTGGGGTACAGGCAATTCAAGTGTGGTACCACCAACACACAAGTAACCTTTTCAGTTAATGAAAAAGAGGACAAGCTAATAAAGGGGAATAAGGTAGAGAGGGATTCTCATGACGGGACACATGTGCTCGGGTCTAATTCACCCTCCATTGGCAATCATATTCTGTGCCACATGTGTGCACAGTAATATTAATTTAGTTAATGAAAAACACTCGGCAAAGGCATGGCCAAGATGAGACAAAATGGCAGTCATCAAAGACAAAATCAACACACAATAGTGAAAGAAAAAAAGAAATAAATTGGTTTAAATTAAAAATGCTAATCCAACCAGGTTGGAAAGCTTCCTTAACTTACCATCAACACATATTTAGCATTATTCTTAATAATAGTTAATAATGAGATGTATATTTTGTGAAATGAGAGTAAAATGGCAAAAGTATAATTTATAGCCAAACATATTTTTTTGTTGGTTTAAAAAAAATCTAATATCAAACATGCTACAATGTTTCAGTGACTAAAATGACAAAAAAAAAAAATACATTTTCAATTAAATAAATAAGACTACAGGCTTTCTCAAACTAACGAGGGCTTGTGACAGAAAACCAAAACTGACACTGAATATTTATTTTTATTTTTAAAAGCTTACAAAATGAACACCTATGCATAAGATACACAGGCACAGAGAGAAAAACACAACCACAAACTGTTCATATGTTCATATGCCCACCACACAGAAGCGGAGATATGTTAACACATACATAAATAGAAACATACCCTCAATTGGTTTCAGAGAACACAGCCAAACCTCACTCCTTGCTGGGTGTGATTATATCCAGGAGAGAGGTAATGTGCTACGCCTGAGGTGGGAGGTTGTAGATGGAGGAGACATGAGTGCTTTGGCCTTGAATTTCACCCAGGACTGCCTCCCCATCTCCCCGTGCCCATTTTTCACTCTTAGGGAAGAGTTTGCTGTGGGCTGCTAAAAGTGTGGGGCCGTGGCAATGTGTGCTGAGTGTTTAAGAACTACCCGGATTTGCCAAAACACACTCCTCGCTCTTCCACTTTGTAAAGAATACCAGAGATGGAGGTGGAATCTCTCACACTTAGATATAATCAGCGGGCCATTTGTGACAGAGGTTAAAATGTGTCATCCTGTGAAAGCTTTAGTGAGTGAACCTCTAAACGAGTACCAGCGTGTTCCTCCACTCTCGAAACCGATTGTCATCTAATGCAGCTATTGTTTTATTTATGACTCAAAAGTTTCCAATAAAACTGCAACGCCCCCCCCCCCCCCAAAAAAAAAAATAATCCTTTCTTTTTTCAATACTTTATTTGAAAATCTATTCTCATTTGTCAGTGTTATTGACCTTTAAATGTTAACTCTTCATACAAAGGATGGAAATACCCAGTAATGAACTGTCAAGCTCGACAACTCGCTGAGGAGTGTACGATTGCTTTGGCGTTTCTTGATACAGAATGAGGTCTTCATGCGCTATCATATAACAACATGAAAAACAGTCTCTGTGATGTATTTTTTTCATTTTTTTTTTAATGCGGTCAAGTCTAGACAGGAGAAGGAAAAATAGCCTGCAAAGATTGGACAGCTGTTCGGGCCTGTCGGCCTTGGGTGTCAGTCTATAAGTGTAATTATGTTTCACGTGTGCCATGTTGACCAGATATATATCGCTTGTGTTCTATTTATCAGGTCTCTGGCATGAGGTGAAGGCAGGACGTGTACGCACATTCCACACACACACACTTATTAACATGGCTGAACAGTGACCTGATTCTGCCTGGTTGATGTGGACAGTAGATAAAGAAAGCCATCATCCTCGCTGAGAACCTGATGGAACACACACATTTCAGCTCAGACCTAATTTGGGTCTGAATGGGATTAACATTGATTAATTTGAGTTTCCAGTGTAGGGAATAACTCTCATCGCTCACATCAGCAGTTTGTGACACCCCCGGTCTGTGCACCTGCCACTTTAACTGCCTGTCTGTCTGTGTCATCCCATCAAGTGTCTCTAAATGCCAGTGGAAGAGACAGATTAATATTAAAAAGTGAGTAATTAAAAAGGAAAGGGGCGGGTCAGGTTGGGTAAGACCTTCAGATAGAAAAAAAGCGAAGCAGTTTTCACTCTCAACCCGCCTTCCTTCCACTTCCCCCTCTCTACATCCCACTCTCTCTCCTCCCTCATTCACTCTCCTGTCACCCTGAACAGAGGATTGACATTCAGGCGAGGACACCCCTGGCTAGCAGTTAAAAGAAGTGGAATTAATGTGTGAGTTGAGGAGCGATTGGAGGGGGGGCATAGGGTGGGTGTGGTGGGGTAGGTCGGTGGTAGTGAATGACTGACAACGCTTTTGATGGAGTGCAGACATGGCTGACTCACAGTAACCCCCCCCCCTTCATCTTTTCTCATCCTATTTCTCCACACTTATCCCTGCATCTCTGTTTTTTTTGCTCACTTGCCGGGGTCCTTGCCGCTTCCTGCAGTCCACCCCACCCGCGCCTCCTCCATCCTCTCTGGCCTTATTGTTTTACATCTCTTCATTCAGGCTTTTATGGCTGCTTCGTCCTCGTGCAGACCCATCTCACCGCCGGATGATGACTTCCTCCCCCCAGTTATTGCACCTATTTATTATCAGTGTCAATCCACATCACATTTCTCTGACTTTGGGAAGATGGTTTTCACATTGGACCGCTTTACTGACTCGCTATATGACAAATCTGGTGAGAAGCTCACATAAACGTGCACACCCACCCACAAAGTGGCACAGGCACAAACGAAATATCACCATTTTACACTGCAGATTTACGAGGCGCTTAAATGCTTCTTTCCACTTTGACGCTCCGTAGCAGTAATACTTTGACAGCTTTTCCAGATACTTCTTTTAAAAAAAAGATGTCTCACATTTGTATTTTTTTTATTCTGTCTGTTGTCAGTATCTTGATGACTTTTACTGCTGGGTCAGAGATTATTTTAATGTGACAAAGGTGAAGCAATTCCAAACTGCTGACACGCCACTGCATGCATGGCTGAGTCGCATTTGAAGGAGAATGAGTCAGTTGGTCTCAATGACATCATGTGAATTCCTGCAGAAAAAGGGAGATTGAGGCTGTTATCGGATTATAGTGTTTACGGTGGAGCAATTTTCAGTACAAATTAAATGAAGTATAGCAGCTTTGGATTTGCTCACGATGGCAGATTCCTAGTTTAAAAAAAAAGAAAATCTTTTAAAAATGTTATCAGATCTTCTCCTATTTCAGCTCTCTCTCCCGGTCTCTCTCTGACAAATGCAATACTGTAAACAAGTCCTGTAAGGTAACTAGAAATCCACTGGCGCTCTACCTCAGTGAATCATGAGTTAGGGGGAAACATGTTTTAGCACTTAACCTCTATAGCAGGAGCAGCTGCGGGCCGAGAGGGATGGTATTCAACAGAGGAAGGCAGTCCTAATTAACTAGGCCGGCGTGATCATACAATGGCATCTTTTGAAACAGCCAGTACAACGACAGCGGTCAGTTTTAGTCTGCGCACACACACACACACATGGTTCTGATTGTTTGTTGGAAAATTGGAGTTGCACCTGAAAGTACTATAGGTATGAATGTATACTGCATTCTCAAAGAGTTTACTCCTTTTCCAATTCATGCTTGTCATTTAATAGAATAGTATGTCATTCCTTGACACTTTTTTTTGTTTCATGTCATTAATCTGTTGCTATCTCTTTCAATAGTTTCGTCAAAAATCTATCACTTAAAATAAACTGCAAACTTATCACTATTATTTTTTTATGCAATCTAAAAGTATTGCAATTTTTATTTTGCCATATTTTCTCTGGGGAACAAAATGTGCTTCGGCAAAGTTTAACGTAATCAACGAATGCAGCGGCGGTTGGATTTGTGGAACCCCAGGTAGGGCTCCCCTCATTAAGGATGGATCCCCCTGTCTCCCGTGTCAGGTCCTCTGCAAGTCTGATTGAAGTGTTTTCACCCGAGCTCTGCAAAACTGTACAAAGAATAAAGAATAAAGAAAAATAAAATGTCTGCCTCCTATTGATTTCCAAATGTCAAAAGTTAAACCTTAAGAAGAGCACAAAACACTGCAAAAAGGCTTCAAGACATGCTTAATGGCTGCCAAGTAAAAGCTGTTGGGAAAGTTCTTGCCCGGTTTATTTTTTCCTAGAACGGTTCCCTTTGTCTCGCTCATCAGATGCATCTTCCGAGGGAAGAGGTAGGTGAAGCATATCACGCTGCCATAACGAGGCAGAAACTGTCAGTTGGGATGCCATTCGGTCTGGTTCGTTACGGATTAGGCTGGTTGGGAATGTGGCGCATTAATTCAGTGCGTCAGACATCACTCCGAAGCCTCATGCCGGATTAGCATTAGCTTTCGTTTCATTCTTTGTATAGTAATTGACATAATCCACCTGATGTCAGACACAATAATAAAAACACAGCAACTGACACAGAGATGGGATTAGGTTCAGAACCACAAGACTGATTACCAGTCATTTAACCTGGGATGCTCTTCAATCAAATCATCTAAATGTCCTCATTCTCATCGGTGATGGCATTTTGCCATCGAATGGATTTTGAAGCCGCTTAGCCGACCTATGTGGTGCTTTGTAAATACAGTCAGATTGAGTGTTTTATCAGCAGGCTTTCTAGAAAGACTAGCACTTTTATTTCATTTATTTATTATAATTATGCATTATAAATTCAAGAGTGACTCCATGTTTCCGATGACCCAATTTAAAACCAGGATCCCCCCCGCCCCCCCTTTCTTTCTCTCATTGTAATCAATGTATAGAAAGATGAAGAGGGAAAGTTGAGAATGGTCCAGGCAGGTCCTGTTGAGCCCTGTAACAGATTGGTTCCAGGTTCTTTCAGTTATCCAGCCTGCATGGCGGCAGCTGTGTCCCCCCGCTCCCCCTGGCTGAGAACCTGCAGCCGAGGAGGCGGGCATACCGCGGACACCCGCTGGGTTCCCTGCCTCTGTTTCTCCTCTTGCTTCCATCTCGACATGCTTGCCTTGCTTCGTCTCTCCTGAATGTGTCGCAGCCTTTTCTTTCATCTGCATCTACTTTCCCCTCCCCTCATACCTCCAACCCCCCCCCCCCCCCCCCCCTTCCATCAGCCCTCACTCCTCCTGCTCCCCCATTCCTGCTTCCTTGCATTTCTGCTCTCCGATCGCAGGTGTGACAGTAGCAGAACTTTGTAAAAACTCCCTCAGGTGGTGGTCTGCCTCAAATACAATAATGTGACATCAACGCGTTGCGCAGGATAAGAATGGCAGTGCCGTGTTGGCATGTATCGCCAAAGGACATCATGTTTACACCTTTTTTCTTTTCTTTTTTTACTTGAGATAGATGTCTCCACCATACCTGAAATCTCAATGTGTCCTCACACCTGAACAGCAAACCACAACAGTTTTTGTTTTTAAGCAATTTCTTTCTTTCTTTCTTTTCTTTTTTTTATACAACCTCCCCAGCCTTTGAAAACACCCTACAGAAGATGCTGACATGCACAAAAATCCAAGAGCTTGGATACCTGAAATCTCAATGTGTCCTCACACCTGAACAGCAAACCACAACAGTTTTTGTTTTTAAGCAATTTCTTTCTTTCTTTCTTTTCTTTTTTTTATACAACCTCCCCAGCCTTTGAAAACACCCTACAGAAGATGCTGACATGCACAAAAATCCAAGAGCTTGATTACATAAATTGGGGTACAATAGTTTTTGCCTCTCAAATGCATGCCTCTGAGGTAGCGCGGGTGGTGTTTCCCTTGAGTCTCCCCCAAGCCCGGATAAATGCATCCATTTGCCATAATTAAACATGCAATCGACTGGAGTGTTGATTTGCCGTGGTGACCCTTGACTGGACGAGCCGAAAGAGGAAGAAGAATATGCGCATTGCTTTGCAAAGGTTTTTCTGCTACAGCTTCAAACTAGGCCGTCTCAAAGCCCAATCTCTCATAATGGAAGCATGTGGACTCGGCAGGGTGATGAATGCATATTTCTGGTTTTACCATCATCATGCTTAGACAACCCCGATACATTAATGCACAATGCAGTGTAGTGTGTGCGTGCAATATGCTCATGCATGTAGTAGACGAGAAGTGGATGCATCAATCACAAAAGGGCACATGAGGGATGGCTGGCTGTCTTCCCATGCGTTCCAAATGGAGACTGTCATGCATTTCTCTATTGATTACCCATCCTTACATCTAACACGCAATTGCAGGAGATTCAAAGCAAGCCGTGTTTCCGACCCGAAAATTCAGTCACGCTTTGTCTTTAACAAAACCTCAGAACTCACCGAGGAAAGAAGCACTGTGAAGGCTCAGGTCTTATCATGGTGGCAGCATTGAAAAATTGAGCGTATTAACAACTTCCCTTGCACTTCATTCTACTTTTGTTCATCTTCAGGTTAATTCAAGTCCAATTGCTGCCATTCACTCTTTTCACCTGTTCCACATATCGCTGTCTGGACCTCTTAAAGGTCTGTTTTCACCCAAGCTCAGGTTCATTACAACCAAAATAAGGACGTCTCTTTCAGTACCCCAGACCTTGATATCTGAGGCTTTCATACTGGTATAAGATGAAAGGAAAATAGAATGTGTGCAAAATAGAGTACTAATATGATCCTAAAAGGGTCCAAAGTAGGAGTTTTTTTCTTTTTCTAAATGACCCAGGGCACAAATAAATGGAGGCACTTTGAAATGCAGAGTGGGCAGCAAGTCAGTCATGTCCCACCTTTTCAACAAAGCGTTCTCGGGTCTATGTAATAGCCCTAATTCCACTGCATAATACCAGTTCTCACCTCAACTCCACTTTGGTTTCCTGCTGGTTTCAATGTGGGATGGTGCCGCTGCAGGGTAGGTTGGTCGCCGTGGTGGCGGTTGTACAGTCTTCAGCGCAACACACCTCTCATCCACCTCTTGTCAATCTTGTTTAAGACTGGTCACTAAAGTTGCTTCGATTCACTTTTACTTTCCAGATCACCGTGTGGACGGTGGAAATCCAAACAGGAGGGGAATAAGCTGCTCGGCGGAGGTTTGCTCTCTCCAAGTGCTTTACGAGTTGTTAATGAAAATGGGAAAGAGGCGTAGCCAGTCGAGTCGAGGTAGTACTATGCAGTGGAAACATCAACCCCTACTTCTTTTTCTGACCTGCTCCATGGAAGTAGAAGGAGGCCGGTCACCAGAAGATTTAAGGGTAGGGTCCAGTTTTATTTCCTTCATGCAGCATTCAACACATCCTCATCACATTCACACGGACCCCCTCCCTGCCATTAGCATACGATTTAAATCAAACATTAATTGTAAAAAGACAGCCAGAAACATGTAATTATTTTCTCTCTACCCTCCCTGAGATCAAAGCCCAAACAGGAGTGATTACAGCGAGTCAGGCTCCCTTTGATGACACACTCCAGTTCCCGTCTTTCTGTTTGGCTAATGTAAAACAGGGCCGGCCCACAGCTCCGACCTTTTCTCAACACGCACATGCTTGCAGACTTGTCCGGGGTGCCTGTGTTCATAGGGAGCTGCTGCGAGCATTACACCCTTCAACATTGACCCGTCTCGGGGTCTCCGATAGTTCGCATTCAGCACAGTTCACTTTTCCTGTCTGCTGTTGTAAAATAAAGAGCAGGCTACATCACTTCTCTCCTTGAACCTTGGCTGTAAAGCGTAGTTTTACGTGATCTGTTTTTGGTTTGTTGGGTACGACATGGCAAGAACGAGAGATGCGCTGATTGCAGTGTTTATGGGAGAGTGAAGTATAAGAAAACACTGAGAAAGGAGCCATGCAGAGGATAAACTCTCTTATATGACACAGGAACCATGCTGTAAGATTTCTTTTTAATTTGGAAGTCCAAACATCATCACTCGCCATCTCCTTTGCCTTGTTCCAGCTGTATATTTACAGTAAATGGTTGACCGAATTACAGAAAGGAACAGAGATTCAAATCCTATGTTCTGTCTTTGTGTCTGTTATTTTTAGGAGAATAATAAGCCGTTTTCACAGCTGAAAGTGAAGACCGTTCAAAGTATATGCCAAGATTTTCTAAGACCTTCCAGCTGTGAGAGCTACATTGTAGCAATAATAATAAGACAAGGTAACAGTTTCCATGTAGCCTTGGATTTATATGTGTTTACCATAGAAGCACAAGGTAATTATGGGGGAACCCAACATTTACAGAAAAAAAAGCATTTCCAAACATATCATCTTATGCAAATAATTAAATAATTAAAGATAATATTTATTTTCTTACTATTTTTTCAAAATATGTTTTTCCAACAACAAAAGGTGCTTTATTCAACTAAATTAACTCGATTTACCGGCATGTCCTTCAATAAATTGTACATTGATGGATCCAGTTACGCTACAGTTGTGATCGTATCTGTAACATGTAAATGATGTGTGCTGGTATTGAATGTGTTTGCTCCATGCTGAGAGCGTTCTGGTTCAAGAATAACACTAGTTTTATATAATTCTGAATTCGTTTTAGATTTTGTTTTATCAGGCTGGAATGGAAGTATAAATATTCCCAAATATTCCCCATATCCACTGACACAAATCCACACAGAAAAACAACCCTCAGTGCACTTTACCTCTGCAGGGGCACATCAGCTGAGCTCAGAACATGCCTGTCACAAGAGGGCACAAGACACTAATCATCAGCAAATTTACGTCAGCAAAGGTCAGCGCGGTCAGACGGACCACCCAACAGTTTTGTCATCAAGGACAAAGACAGCGAGGAGGGAGAGAACGAGAGAGAGAGAGACTGAGGGAAAACAAAGGATGGATAAAAGGATTGCCGCTACCTCCTTCCAGAGATTGGACGACGTGCGCTTTTATACACATGTGAACCCACATTGTTGCATAAGTGACTTTGGGCATGTCGTGATGCTGATGAACATCAAGGGCATTCATTCTTGGAACGTGTTGGTTTTTCTCTCTGCAGAGAAATGACTTTGACTGGCCTGCTGCTCAAACACACTGAACTGACACCACAGGCATCACAGGCATACGTTCTGCTACATATGCACAGATCCCTCCCCATATTTGACAAGCTGCCCTATTTCCTGAATGGGTTCTCTGGTCAAGCTGTGTAAACAGGACTGGTTTCATGACACAGGTACAAGCATACTGTTTAAGTGTGACTTTCTTTTTTTTAATTAAGACTTACAGAGTCACCTGACTCTTCTTGCAGAGTTATTAATAGAGACTACATTTATGGTATCTTCTGAATTTAATTTGCGTGCTTCATTCATCGGCCTGATTTCCGATCACGTGATCGGATAGGGACATCCCTAGTTATAAATGACAGTCGGGACTTTGTGGGGGCCGTCTTGGCCGACCAGTAGGAGGCAGATTTATCTGTCTGTGTGTGTGTTATGTGTTCTTGGAGGGTCTCTTCCTCCTAAACCTTCTTATCAGTGACATCAGAGAAGAGAGACGGGTTCGCCGCTGGAGAGCATATCAAACAGGGAACCTCTTATAGAGTATCACGGATGAATATGAGGACTTGTGGCTGGCTTTTAATAAAACCTGACAAGGATTTATCACCTGTTCCTGGGTCTATGTGCCGCCACTCCTTCAGAAGATGGTGGTGGTGGTGGCGGTTGGGGGTTGACTCTGGCATGCGGCAGTCATATTCACCTCATATTAATGTGTCTGCAAGACAAGTGAACTCGCCTGGAGGAACACGGCAATGAGGCTGACTGATGAAATGAATGCATTAAGGAGCAGACCATCACTTTCTTTCAATAAAGCTATTTCTGCGTGCACATCCCTCTGAAGCCCACCCTGATTGCAATACATTGAATTTCAATGCAAGTTACCACTCCTCCTCACGTGCTGCATTGACATTGGGAGGCATGCCAAGTTTATTTAAATAATAATGTCTTTAGCAGGAACCTGTGGATTTATAGAGCGGCACAGGGATGACATTGAATCTTCACGTGGACAATGGTTGTCTCGCATCAGGATGTCCTCTGGAAAGCATTCATTATCATCTTTCCATCGACCCCCCTCCATCTCTCATCATTCTCTCTCTCTCCTTCTGCTCTCTCCTTCCCTCACACCACCTCATCGTCATTTCTGTGTGTGCTTCTCACCAGGCATCCCCATTGAGGACTTCCTCAGGACCGTTGCTAGGTGATGGCCCCTTGATTAACGAAGGAGCAAGTAGGGGTGTGTGCGTGTGCACGTGTGTGTATCTCTGTCTAGGCAGTTATCACTAATTGACAGCTGCCGGCCCTCAGGGCTGTATTCTAACCCTGCGTCCCCAGTGTAATTGGAGGGCAAGGCTCTGTCGCCCCCCATAGGAGAGTGAGGAAGAGGAGGGGCCATTGCTGATTTGGCTCCAGCATAATGGTGGGACAACACACTGAAGGGCTGGTTTGGATAAGTTAAAATATATGGGGGGTGGTAAGGAGTGAGGGTTGGGGACAGGGATAGGGATAGGGGGGGGGGGGGGGGGGCAATGGGGTGAGAGGACAATCACAAGGAGCAGGAATAGTACATTTTGAATGGAAGAAGTAAAAAAAAAAAAGATGCAGAGCAGAAAAGGAGTGATCAGAGGGTGGGGCAATGAGGGCATGGCACACTGTGTGAGGACGGAGGGCCCCAGCTTTTTCGCATTGCGAGTCAGCCGGATCAACACCATCTGGAATTATTCTCAAACACTGACCAACTCTCCCCACTCCAATGAGGACAATCTGATTGTTTACTCCCCCCTCCTTTTTCAATAACTATAAATTAAAATGAGATTATTGTGATCACACTTTGGGTTCCGAGGCTGATGATGAGTTGGAGGCGCACGTGACTGTGGTTGTATTATGAGGTCTGTGTGATATACACTGCAAATGTTTGCCAAGTTTGGTGTCAAATTTGCTTTTGTCAGAAAAGGCTTTTACATATTTGCTTGGGGTGCTTTGAGTCAAAATGGAAAAAAACTGTAAAAGCTATCGGAGAAACTGGCTTGTAATTAAAAAAAAGCAGTGTATATTACACAAAGGCTCTTGTTCCATAACTTCTATCTGATAGTTATGGAATAACTTCAGAATTATTTTAATAAGTGCTTTGAAAGGTAAAGAGATGGGATGTCTGAGAGCTTCTCTAATTTTTTTTCTTTACAGATTCTCTTTTCAAATAAGTGTCCTCAAATAAATAGTGTTACACAAAAAACGATGATACATTATAAAACATTTAAAATATTTATAACATTGCTGCATGTATTTCATTAAATTATAAATTCTATAATGTGAAATATGCAACAATAGCATTGTGATTAATGCAGTTTACAGGCATAAATATAATTTATGCTGAGTCCTCAAACATGGTAAAGCATTGAAAGACATGCAACTTGCATCTACGCATCTCGTTCAGAGGGGCAAAACACATTTGCAACTTTGTCTCCTCCACTCTGTGTAATTGGAATGAGCAATTATTCTTGCATCATGCATAAATTAAATTACTGTACAGGACATGTTTGTTTTGTGATAAAGCTGCATCATCTCTACTACAATTATATTCATATTACTTTAATGATTTAAAAGTGTGCAAAACAGATTAAGCCCTTTTCCTTCTTGCTTGGTTGTGTCGATCCTCGGTTCGTTGTGCCTGAAGATCATGTATTTCGCTTGTGTCTTCATGCAGACTTTGACATTGCCAAGCAATCAATAGATCCTCAGCACAGAAATGCATCTCACCCTGATTATAATGAAGATGGCCGGTCGTTTAAAATGCTAATGGGAAATTTAACCTAATAAGAGACATTCAGCCCAGCAGTTCATTAAAATTTAGAGGTGGAAAAAGTCTATTCCAATTCTGCAAAGGAAGTGTGCTTGAAACTTGAGTGGAGGGTCACTGAACAAAGGCGCCATGGAAGAATATTAGCGGTAGTTAGCATATGACCTCATCTGCCGCCACATTTAAGCCATTATGCATAGCACAGTCACACTGCTCTCTTCAGTTGTCGCGCCGTCTTTTATTTTATGACCTTTAAAAATGACAATGATAATTAGTACATCATATGAATTTACTTGTTTTGCATGCTGTACGTAAGGATTTCATCTCACAGCCTTTTAGGTGCTTTGGAGAAAATATAAAGCTCCCTCTCCAACTCAATCTAGAAAATGCTTGATGGTCCTTCTGGTCTCCTCAAAGATAATGGTGCAAAAATCAGGAATCAAACATATAGCAAGACTGCCCTTGTTTGTTGTGACCAATAACGCTCGTACCATGGCGATTGATTAGCTTTCCTTTTTGTGTATTGTTTTTTTTAGCTTTCCCAAGTCGGTGATGTTTTCACATGTTTTCACATTACAATGTTTGTTTGTTAAATGACTGATTATTTTGTTTGTCGTTAGAATTCTAAAAAAATATTGAAAGGATCTCCACAAAATGAAAGTGAAGTGATAAAAGGTAAAAAAAACAACAACAACAACAACACAACTCTGTTTTGCCTCAGAGACCTCTGACTTTGCTGCTTTTTATGCAGTAGGTACGTTATCACAACTTCCTCTGAAAATATTTAGTTGAAACTTGTGAAACTTCAGTGCAGCTGCATTGATGTCGTCATAAAAAATGTATGGAAGTATGTAGAAATACCATTTACAGACAGACGCATCTGTTTACATACATAGACGGAGCATAAATAGGCCCTAAGAAGCTGCAACAGTTTCCCTTATTCTCTGTAACTCACTTCTCTTCTTCTGACATTTGATCTGCACATTGCGCTAAAAGATAAGATAACCACATCAACAAGGTGTGCATGCATAAATCTAACAAAATGACTGTTTCATATTTAATTCCGAGTGAGCTTTCCAGTAACAACAGGATGGATTTCGAAAGGGAGGCACATGGAAACTAATAGATGCTCGAGCACACGACCTTGAGTTTTTCTCCAAATTCGCTTGATGATACTGATCACTCTGTTAATGTTCTGGTACATTTGTCTGCAGAGAGAAATGCTCTGTTAATATTGGATGAGAGGTCAAGATATTCAGCAAAAATGGTTCCATCTGGAACGCAAGTGAATCAGAGGATGTGCGGGCTCGCTGCAGCGCTCAGATCAGATTGCAGGACAAAAAGTAAAGTATAAACACCAGATCTGAGAGAGTGAATCAGATGCACAAGGGACTTCACTATTTTTTTATTTTTTTACATTAAATTAAACATAGCACTGCACAGCCAGATTTGGTCAAACAACTTAGCTCAACCGTCTTACTCTTGCTTTTATGACAGTTCCTGCATGAAATTTTTTGTTCTTTTCTCGTAGCACCTTTTATTTAAAATAATGTTCAGTCTGCCATTAATATGGCATTTATCTCGTATTCAAGACACGACACTTCTGACACTTTCTGGGCCTGCAGGACTAAAAATAAATAAATTGAAGCAAATCTTCATCCAGGGAGATGGGACTTTCTTTTGCACATGCCCTTTAAATGAAAAGTAGCTTCCTGTCATCAATTAGCATGCATTTCAGTACTGCAGACCATTCTATTCAACCTCCACCCATCACTTTGTCACCACCCAGTCATCTCCAACCAAATCTTCTGAACAGAAGTTTTCTCTTCATGGACTCATGCTCACATCCTACAATCCTCTTAAACTGTATTATATGGGTTGCTTCCACTTTCATATTGACAGCACCTTCATTTGTTTTATACAGTCTCCCTTTTTATTTAATCTATAATTTTAATCTTAGTTCAGTCCATTCATCCATGTGAGTTTCCCCATTGAATAAATATTTAACCATAAGGCACAAGGGATATTAAGGGGATAGATTGATTTAAACTTCATTATTATTCTTTTGCAAATATAAATGAAAAAGCACATTCCCCTCTATTTTAATCAAATATATTATTAGAAATAATTCCTAAAACGATCAAGTAAAACCCAATACACAGTTCCTAATTTTCATAGGAACTTTCATAGTTCAGCACCATTTTTCCTTTTATTTTGACACTCAGGGACAGTTTATTTGGAGAAGCTATTCTGCATGGAGTTTATATGCAGCCGTTCAGTACTCAGCCTGTAATCTGAGAGGAGAGTATATTAGCATATTGAATTAAACAAAACAAAGACTCTGCCACTGATGTAAACACCGGGAATTAAACCTCCTGCAGTTCGCTGCCTGGTCATCTTCAACTAATTTGGTTGTGCAAGGAATCATGTCTCTACTCAATTACAGCATCTGCTTTCGATGCAGAACCGTGAGAGCAGATATCATTTACGACCGGCGATTTAAGATCCGCAAGCTTTCTTCAAAGGAGATTCAAATTAGAGAAACTATGTCATATGAAAATGATTTTTTTTTTTCTTTAAAAAGTTCTTAATATATGTGCATAACCCTAAAACAAATGCCTGATGGGATTTCATTACAGATGCAAGATTTATTCTTCCTAAACTCCTTTTTTTTTTTCTTGTTGCAGGAATTGTTTTTTCCTGACCTCTCTGGTCAGAACGAGAACTCTTCCACACTGTCACACCCGGAGAAACACTGGCAGGCTTGTGGCTGGTAATCGCACATCATTCACCTCTCTTCCTTCTCTTCCTCCACACTGTCAGACATGTTGGACATTTAAGACTCACTACACTCACAGGCCCACCAGCCATCAGATAATACATTAAGGAACAGCTTCAAAGTAAAAAAAAATAATAATAATGTAAAGGCTGCCTACTTTGGGATGTTTTCCCTCATGAGTGTGATAGTGATTATCACCTCATAAAATCAGGATTCCATCAGTGGAACCCTGGAATTCACTAATGCAGTAAAATGAAACAACCTTGTATTTTGAATTGGAGCATTTCATCACATTCGGTTAATCCTCTGGAACTTCATAATTTAAGTAAATCTTTTTATTTTATTTGCATAATCCCACGTTAGCAGATTTGAGGGAATTTTACTTCAGTTTTCTTTTTCTTTTTTTGGGGGGGGGGGGGGGGGGGGTTCTGCGGTGTCTGTGGTTTGAAAATCAAGACAATGGAGGTGAGCCATTCCCTGCCACATAAAAACTGAGCTTGGAGATACCCGGCTGTATTTGGACCTTATGATTCAAACGCTCCAAAGAGGCTTCCTGTTTCTCACTGCACACAAGGAGGCAGTTAGTGACCCGGTGACCCCCCGTCCAGAGCTGGGTGGGATTATATCATTGCTGCTGGATGGACCCAGAACAACGCTTAGCCATAACATTCTGGCCAAGGATAACATACGTTTTAATTACATATGGACTACAGCTATGTTAAATTTCTCCGGTGAAGCCTCTCCTGAGAGTTAGATCTAAACATGACATAATACTTCAAACACAGTTTAAGAAGATTACAATGTGCAGATAGAGATATATGCAGTTAAAATAAGAGCACTGGGGACATTGCAAATCTTTTGGCGCAGGACAGGTTTTGTGAAAATCTTCTTTAAATATTGCCTTTACTATTAATGAGAATGCAGATTTTTCAGCTGATACAGTCTTTACACACACATCTTGCAATGTGTTAACTGTCAAAAGATTGTAAATAATTTCCTTCTTTTTCAACTGCAACAAAAACACTTTAATATTGGCAAGAAGTTGCTGTGGTTCGATGACGTTTTCACTGTTTACACAACACTCTAGGATCAAAGGCCTGTGCATTAGTGCAGACACATTCTGCGTTGCCAGAAATGTTCCCATCAAACATTAACTGGCAATTCTTTGCAGCTGGAAACAGGATGGATGAGAACCAGAACAGCAAGAGCTGCAACAGCAAAAAAAAAGCTAAAAGATTGGTTTTTCACTAATGACAACTTAGAGCTGCTTGCAGGTTCGAAAGCCAGTGTTCCAAAAAGCCTCTGGAGCGACAAGCTTTTCTTTCATAACACAAGGGTTCATGAGGCTTCTCCTAATTCAGTCTAAATCTGCATAATGACTTTTTGAACTGCTTTGCATTCTTGCTCATACTTGGCTAAAGAGGACACTGTGCATACTAACTGCAGGATGGCGATAGAGGCAGGTCCGTATCCTTGCTGGTGAAGTTGATGAGCGGCAGCAAAGCGAGCAACAGGCCATCGTGACATTTGAGACACATCACAGCACTGCTGCTTCCCCCAGCTGTCATTAACAAACACATTTTAGAATAAACACATGCCCTTCTTGTTAGAAAAATGCGCATGAATAGATTAATTGCACCGATCCGGAGCGTGATTTGTTGTTGAGGCGCACCTGTCCCAGGCACTCCATCTTTCCGTTGCGACAGTACGTGCAAACGTCATCTCGTCCATCAGATTTGTACCATTTCAAGGTAACCTCCAACGTCTGTGTCAGACGGTAAACGCAGGCTGCAGTCTGCCGTGGCAGTGATGTGCTCTGAGCCATAGAGTCGAGGCCAAAGGTGTGGCCATGGGCGCATCATCACAGAAAGAAAAATGAAGCTGCTGTGAGTATCTGTGCAGCAGGCTGTTGAAGGCGTCCGACCAAACATCTGTGTCTCGTTTTAGTGTTTCGCTCCCAAGATGTATTACCATGATTCACTGCAATTCAACTGTTTAATTATTCAGCACGATTCTGGTAATTAAAACGCGCTGCTGCTGCTATGACTCGTTACTACTATTTTCTTCAAGCTCAGTAGCATTCCATGCAGTTCGTGTAGCAAGGGAGGGGTGATGAAACGTTCTCTGATTCATGTTGTTGCAATTCATTACGTCTTCTGGAAGATTCAAGTGCATGTTCAAGCTTTGCATCTGCGAGAGAAACATCAGTTCATCAGAATATACTGAGGAAACCTATGAAAGGCTTCAATGAATGGGGCCAGGTTGCAGATGCCACTCATTCTGTATGAAGAAATTTGAGAGAAGTCCATCAGTTTGTTAGATTTTTTTCCCAATCAATTTGATTACATGTAAATTAAAAGTAGTGCTTTTATGAAGTGCTTTTTCCCCCCTTTTTGTCTCATATAACAACCCATTTACTGCGAGCTGCAGGAATACAACCTATTAGAACTGATCATGAATAATTCTCCTCCCAGTTTGTTTAAGGTTGTTTTCTAGATTATGGAAGCGCATCAGATGATATTTGACAGACCGCCTTTTTATTTATTTATTTTTTTCAATCGTTATTCCCAAAAATGACACAGATATCCAAAATCCTATGACAGCAGAGTTGAAAACAGTCAACTATTTGCATATCATCTGTTCTGCGCTACACCCTGCATCAGGTTCACCTTGTTACAAATGCATTAGTAAGCCCTAAATTTCCATTTCAGGTCTGAGGTCCTGGAATAATTCAGCTGATTTTTGATCACATGAATAAAGAGTGTCGGACAAGCAATTAGATTTGCATACGCACTTGTCTAAACTTTACATTTATGCTTTACCTGTACACCACACTCTAATGAGGCAATTATTTAGACAGCAGGCCTGCGAGGCTGTTGGGGGAGATGCCACAGAGTTCCCAGCTGTGGGATTAACATGGTTAGCCAGACCTCAGAGATGCGGAGGCAGACAGGGGGGTATTTCACACTTTTTAATGAAGAAGACGTTTCACATTTCATGGCAAATAATGAGTTCTAAAACAAATTTGCCGTGAAAAAGAAATGAGCTTTGTAAGGGTTGTGGGATGCATTTTTAACATACTGGAATTTGGGGACTGCCTGTTTTAAAGGCAAACACTCATTGTGCTGCTAATTCTGAGGATTCAGTGGTTTCGTAGTGACTTGACTCAAACGTGGCACAATTAGCGCTATCTGCTGCAATCATCATGATCAGCAGCGTGAATTCTCACAAGAACGTTTGGCGACTGCTGATGATCACCATGTTTGGGAGCTTCAAACGGTGACCACTGATGTTTCCTTTTAATGACCACGCAGATCAATCGCTGCTCCTCACATATGTTGAACTTAGTGTGGGTAATTGCTGTGCAAAGTATGATCCACGCACACACACACAAACACACACACATTCTAATTTGCTCACTCTCTTTCACAAACGAGCACACATGCATACAAACAACCTCCAAAATCAAGAATTGATAGGCCCCGGCAATCACGGTGGAATGAATTACCTAGTTAGAGTGAATGCCTAAGGTCCGCTTCAAGTGACTGATTTGTTTGTCTATCAGTGACAGATGAATCATTTTCCATCATAACAGTTTATTATTGTAGAGCTTTATTCATCATACGATAATATCACACAGTAATTGTTCGAGATAAGGACCTCCTCGCCTGTGGCCTTAAATAAGGACCGCACACATTTTACAGCAATTAAAGTCTTAACATCGTTGTTCAAACGACTTTAGCAGGTTGAAATCAATTTGTGGAACTTGTGCCCATTGCAAGATTTATTGTCAAGCAGCCATTTGTAGGCTGCAAGTTAGTGAATAATGAGGAGCAGAGAAACATTTGGTGCGATCAATCTGAAGAAAGGACAATTTCTTAAAGCCTGACTAATTATACTCACGGCTTCGATTAGTGTCTGGAGAAAAAAAAACTATCCATGACTTGTTTTGCCTTCATTTCCTTTCAGAAAAGTCACAGCCGGCACCAAATGACACACTTTATCTTTCCCACTGCATCCTGCATGTATAGTTATCCCTTTCTGCAGCACGTTGTATACCGTGTTCATGAGAAAGGAAGCCGGCTCTTCCTCGTGTATGTTCAGTTAAAGTTACACATTAATATCCAAAGATGACCTTTTGGATGAGCTGCAGCATTAGTCTTGTGTGTTCTAACCTGTCCTGTGTCGACATAGAGTAATGTGCCGGTTGACCGCTGAGCTGACCCTTCCAGGCATTAGAATGTAGACCACATGTCTCGACTGTGTCTACCTCCACAGGAACACACGATAAAGTCTAAAACAAATACAGAGCAAATGTGTTGCATGAAGTCTTATCTGCGCTGCGCATACTGTGCTGATGGAGTAGGCTGCATCTGGTTTGAAGCTCTTCCGCTTCGTGTGCATAGGCAAGCACACAAAACATCCACGGGCCTAAGCCCGTGTACACACACAGCGAGACACAGCAGCATCTCGACTGTACAGAAATGCTTCAACCTTCAAATGCCATTGAAATTCTGGATTTGTTCATTGACTGCCCCCCCCCCCCCCCTGCCCCCTCTCCTCCTGCAATGACAAAAGCTTGACTGACATATTCATAGAGTTCCTAACATTAGCATCTTAATTCCTTGGATTGTCACATTAAGTTTGTGTCTCCTCTTCAAGGATGCAGCTAATAAAGGAGATGTATTCATTTTACCGAACAAGCCCTCCTTTTACAACCTAATTGCTTTTGGTTCAATAGTTTAAAAAGTCATTAATTACAGGGCCAACTTGTAATGTAGGCAAAGGCGGTTTTTTCACCAAGGTAATGAGCCACTGTGTACAGTGGGTGGGATGATTTGGATGTGATAATAGGAGTGGTGAATGCCATTATTTTCACCTTTGCTCAATGACGGCACTGGCTGACAGGAAAAAATAGGCCTTTTCACCAAGCCTGAATTATTATTTTTTTTAATCCAAAGAGGTAAGAGATAATTGCATTCCAAACAGTCCTATTTGTATAGCTGGCAGCATATTCCATGTGTGGTGCAAATGCCCTGAGCAAAATGGGGATGACATCAAAACGATGCATATTGTGGCTCGACATAATGTAATGCGTTTGTAGGTGCAAATGTCCGTTCGCAGGACGTTCATTATAGTCTCCGTGGTGACGCTTGTATGCCGGTGCTTTTCGTCTGTTGCTCTATTTTTCAGTTCACATCACAAGACATGCTATTTACTGCCCTCTTCTTGGCCTGGTATTGATTACCTGCTGGGGAAGCCAAACAGGAAAATGCACATGCTAAGATTGATATTTCGCAAATGTTGAGTGGCATGCCAGTCTTCTGGAAGGTTAAATGCCGTGCGTGCATGGAATCCATATATTCACAGCTTTTGCATTAAAATGCCTTCACCAACGCCCCATTGAAGAATATGGATGAACCGTTCCGAGCATGTTGTGAGGCACCTTCCGTGAAATACCTCCCATCGATCAAGGCCAACCGAAACACACGGCCGTTCCTTTTCCACTGCCAGACAGCACATTCAACAGAATGTCCTGTGACCTCTAACCCTCCAAAGATCTGATGGCATTTCATTGATGACCTCCGCCTTGCGGGTTGACCGGGACTGGAGAAAGAGGGAGTAAGGAGAAGAGGAGAAGGGGAAGGGCGGGATGATGGCGGTGGTTGCTCGGTGACTTTGTAGGAGATTAGACGAGTTCACCTTTAATGATGGTGAAGATAGTCTTTCAGTAGGGGGAAATGCCAGAGCTCAGCAGTTTGTTTTGTGTAGCTTTGAGAGCTTCCTGTGTCGGGTTCAGGTTCCCCCAGCTCTCTCTCTCTCTCTCTCTCTCTCTATCTATCCCTCTCTCTCTCTCTTCTTCCCTCCCTCCCTCCTGCGGTGGACCATTGTCTCCAAGTCACAAAAGGAATCACAGTGTTGGATGATCGACGGAGCACTTCAGCCCTTCTCCAGAGCCAATCAAATCTCTGGGGGGGGGGGGGGGGATTCTTCTGAATGACTTCAAGTAACCTTATAACAACACATTTGTCCCATTGAAAAGCAACCAAATATATGGACCACAGAATCACACACAAATAAAACTTCACAGAAAGATTTTTAGCTCCTTCTTAAAGGGTATTATATAATGATCGATTTACCCTGTTGAAGCCAATGGACTTTTGTTTATTGATCTATGGGAACACAAGCTAAATGTAATCGATTTAATAGCTTGAATGCTCCTAATCATAATGTTTTGTACTTTTTGCCCACGATACAGCTTAAATGATGTAATAGTTTTAAAAGACACATAGATTTGACACGTAATTGCTAACATCCTTTTATAAATACAAAATATATTATGAAAATTGATGAGGTTTGTTCCGGCATTGTCAGCTAGATTTCATCATCATCTCTTCTTGTATCACATTCAATTTCAAACACATCTTTGATTCAATAAAATAACTTTTCCACCGCCCGTGCCGTTATTACTTAACAAAATAAATACGTTTTGTCATTAGGCTCAGGGCTGCACTGCAGTTCAGAGTTTGGCAAAGCTAACCTAAAACTGGTGTTGACTGTGACGGATTTGGTTTTGAGAGGTCAGAGAGAGGCCGAGACATCCTTGTGTACAGAAGAAAAAAAAAAATCACTGATGCTGCCTGTCTCCGAAGAGGCCAAACGTCGCCACGGGAGTGTCGCTTTGGAGTCAAAATAAATCTAAACAACTTCAACTAAATGCTGAAAATGAAATGAGATCCTGACAGGTCTTGAGTACTGCTATCCTACTGCTGACAAAAAAAAGCATGCATTCACTCTGTTCAAACTGAGCAAAGCATGCATGCCGATTGATATACACAAGCCTCGTCCTCCCTCTGCTTCAGCTTCTCTCTTTTTCTCTCACTCCCCCTGGTTCTCAACCTGACATTCCTGCTGGCCCCGTCCTTTGAAGTGGCTTGTTGGAGCAGGCTCCCGTTACAGGGGCCGGGACTGCCGAAAGCCGATCTGTCTGGCTGTGGAGAACGGCCCTGGCCCAGGGGTTAATCAGCAGTCTCAGTATACTGCCCACTCTGTCCACGCACACACGCACACACACACACACACACACATATACATGCAAACACTGCCCACTCTGTCCCCACAGCACAGCTGTAACAAGACCGGCCAGATTTTGAGGTTTTACAGAGACAGCCACAGCACGCCGCTTTGAAGTTGACTGGCAAGCCATCAGGATTTGGACTCCTAAAGAAGCGAGCTGGCTGAAATTCAAAAATATTCAGGGTCACGCAGTGTAGGGGGGGTGTTACTCTGTGAATTTGTGGGGATGAATCTGACTAATCTCTTTTTTAACCCTCTGCTGCTCATTTGTGAACTCCTGCACAGCTGTAATACTATGTCAATAGTACAAATACCAAACCCTAAGAGCTCTTTTGTTAAGACCTATATATATATATATATATATGCAAGAACAATTTAAATTAATAGGAATTCTGAATATACATTAACTCTTTATTATGAGATAATGAAACCATTAGCTTGGTGCATTTAGCGTAGCCATTGTGCATGCTCATATTTAGATTGCTTTTATCTTGACGCAATGCATCGGTGGTGTTATTGTGAGGGGCTCATTCCACAAAGTAATCAGTTGGCAATAAACCCTGATAAAGCACAACGAACAACAACCAAGACCATCCAATCAAAAAATGTGTAAATTAACAATTTTCTTTCTTTTTAAAACACCCATTATAAGCCAAGTGCATTATCGCTATGATAAAAGTGGAGACATACAAAAATCAATACGAAAAACCTGATGCTAATTTTGAGGTTCCCCATCAAATGTATTAGTTTCTGATTATACAAAGCACAGGGAAGGTAGCCATGTTCATGTCCCCTTAATGGTGTCTCAGGAATTATTCCAGTCCCCATTTACTAGAGTCTTCATGAGCTCAGCATTCAAATAGGTAGCTAATGTTACATTTTCTGGCCTCTAAAAGCCATTGAAAAAACATTTGATACTGCCAGCAGTTTTGCTTTGTTTCCAAGAAACATGCCTTTGGGCTGAGCCGAGTTGATGTCAGTGTAAAACAATCCATAATAAAAGAGACTGAAATAACCTAAACCCAGGCTAAATCACTTCCCTTTAAAAGCCTATTTGTGTTGTACTAGCCGCAGATTCAGGAGCAATATATGGGATCCCTGACAAGCCTGGTCTGTACAATCCACTTATCTCACTGGTAGCATCTGGGCATGCATATGATGAGTGGATGACATCCAACATGGCACTAGGACAAAATAAACAGTATAGCGTACACCACGCAAGGACGATTGTCTCTCCCTCTCCCCATATCTGCTCTGTGCATTAACTGTTGGTGCAGTTATGACCCTAATGCCATTGTAAACACAGACAATGACAAGCCCAGAACACACAACCAGATAAAGCAAACTGAAAGCAAAAAAAAAGACAAATCCCTTCTGCGCATTTGCATTTCTCTGCTCGTTTGATAAGAAGGCGATTGTTTTTCAGTTCCGATCAATCTTAAAACAAAAAGGCAGACTTCATCTTTATTTGCTCGGTAGAATTTGGAAAAACATTTATGACAGAATTAGTCAAGACCTTTATGAAAATTACAGACCAATTTGACAAATTATCTGCAGGTGTCGAAGGCCTTCACGACCATCAACATTCATCTTGTTTCTATGTGGATTGCCAAAACCTGACCCCAGATGCACATTAAATGCTTCAGCATGGTCTGCTCTTTGTTTATTCATTGTACTGTGTATGTGTGTGTGTGTGTGTGCAAAGCCCGGACACAGATTTCATCCCAGCAGTGGATATTTTTTGGCGAGTGTAAATATCATCAGTGTCCTAGTCCTCCAGGGATCATGATCATTTGTGTGATGTTTTTCACGATGTTTGAATATTAACACAGACTGTTTTGACATTCATAATGAAGTTGCGTAGTACATGCACACACATCCGAACATTTCCATAGTGCGCCGTTATTCTATTTGTCATAATTTCCTGCCATGAGAGTTACCATTTACATGTATGGAAAAGCTTTAAAGCGTCAAAAGACAAAGATGCTTAATCACTTCCTCTAATCAGTGTTCTTGCTCCTCGGCCTTGGCCGGTGTCACCGTCGGCATCTTTACAGCCCTGTTATTGCACCATGATCCACCTCATCAACTATCCGCTACAGTCCCCGACAGGTGCTGGTGACAGGGGTGTTTATACCCTTGAGTCCCTCTGGTACAAAACTTTAATATTCATGTTGGCCGATAAAAAGGGATTACTTCTAGATTGCTCGGAGGAACACTGATACATCTGGCAGATAGAGGCAGTCGCTGGTTTGAGGATTCAGATCATGTTTTTATTTTTTTTGCCCATGCTGAACTTTCGCTGGGAGTAAAGTCTGTTAGCGGCAGGCATTTCCTGTCTCGCATTGCACACATTGTACCCCCACAATCTACATTATGTTGTACAATATGCAGGACCTGTGGGGGATTCAAACAATACAATCAGATGCTCACACAAACATTCACACTATGTATTTCATGCTGATATGAACACTACATCATTTGAGTTTGTGCATATAAATGTAGGGACTTCTATTATGATGTCATTGAATTAAATTAACGCTGGGAGGATTAACAGTACAACCATTGTCAAAACTGCACTGATTGAATTGAATTGAATTGCCCTTCTGGGATTTAAAAGTTGTCTGAGTCAGAAAAATATTTCTATGACTTGCATTTCTCAGTAAATCCCGTGAGGTGATATAGACATAGGTGTCATATCCTTAGCTGGTGATGTTTCATGTACTACACACAGTTCTTCTGGATCATCCAAGCCAAAAATGAAAGCTTGTCATAGAAAGGCATCATGAGCTGCTCGTGCAGCTGTCTAGCCTGGACCTGCAGGCCCTTTTCAACTGACACTGGCATCCCTGGGTAAAGAATGACCCTCATTTCTGTGGACACGGCACTGTGTCCGCTCCCCCGGATCTGGGCGCCAATTCCATTTCATGGTGCATCGCCCCTGTGCGTGATTATGCTGTGCTTTCAGGTGCAGAGGAGGAAATGTTTCGTGAAACTGATGTCCCCGTCAGCGTTGTGCAGTTCTCCCTTCTTTTGCCAAACATGTCACCTCACTGATTGGCGAATTACCATTCCAATGTGAAGACCCGCCCCGCCCCTGGCCCCGGCAGCCGTGAGAAGCTGCATGGGTTCCAGCGGTGATGCTCTCCCAGTCTCATTTGGATTGTCTCAATAGAAATCAAATGCTTTAATGCTAAAGTAAAGCTGGTAAATAGTGGCGGTGTCAACACATAAAAACACACACACATACACCCTGCCACTGAAATGCTACACGTGTAAAGGCTGACTGAAAAGCAAGGCAATAACATTTTAGCAAACATAAATAAAGGAATTGATGTCATGGGAGTTTGCGAGTTGGTCCAGTTTAAAACCTAAAAAATGATGACATAATTTTATTTGCAAGAAACGGCCTCTCTCATATCTACAAGGAGAGAAAATTAACTCCTAAAATAAAATTAACTCTTGGCCACTTGAGTTCACAGAGTGGCAGATTTATATTTAAACCCCACAACTAACACCAAAAGTAAAGGCTGGTGTATTCATTGCTTCTCAGTGGCAAACATTTTTGAAGTCAGTAGTTGTGCAGAGGCACCAGCATAAATCACAAGTGTGTTATCATGTGTGTGGTGATGTTGTGGGTTCTTTATTACAGTATATTTGTGGTAATATTCAGTATATGTGCATGCACAGTGATTCTCCTCCGGGTGCGTCTTGGTTTATTCTTGACCAGAGACGCTGGCTCAGTAGACTGGAATCCTTCAAGGCACCAGGGACACCCGATTCCCCGACAGCACTGAACTAAATGCTCCTGCATTATTCATGTGTAAATATCACTTTATTGCTGTACAAGGTTCTCACTCAAAGTTTCTGCCACACCATTTGCTGAACCTCCCCCTTGACTTTAAATGACAAACTTTCCTCATCCTCCCTTCCTTTCTCTCTCTCCCTCTGATCCCTTCTTCTATGACTGAAATAAGATATTGTCTGAAGAGGTTATTGCCAGTGGGTTGATCCTTAAGACTGACACCTCCTCAGTCATGGCCCAGACATTGGTGAAGCCATCAACTCAACTTTAATCTGAAAATGCAGCTGGTGTTAGAATCCAGCAAAACTAACAATATTGCAAAACATGTAATTAGACCTTAAAATCAATGATAATATATAGAACTATTAAAATGTGAAAACATTTAGTTTGGTTGCCCCATTAATGGAAGAGCTGTTTTACATCACCACACTCCGAAACCACAACTTGGCTTGTCATAAATGTAATTAAGTTTAAGGGTCACTTTTGAAATGGAAAATTGAGTGTGTGTGTTTGAGAGAGAGAGAGAGATTGAAAAATGAAACAACATAAATTAGGATTTCAGGGTTAATTCTTTTTTTTTTAGATTATTATTTGCTCTTATATTACAATCTATGTTGTTGGAATATGTGAGGTGAAACCATTCCATGCAGTTCCCGTGTTATTTGTGTGTTATTTGGGGTTACGCTCGAACTTGTTTGTCTCTGCTACTAGCAAGGTGCCCCGTAGGGACCAGCATGAATACTTGCTACTGGTATTGGAAAGCTTTTCTGCCCGTGGTAATGTGCCCAGTGGGGCAACACAATCCAAAACGATATCGCTGTGCTCGAACTTTGCTTCACAATAAAGATTTTATTTTTTTCTTTGTTCTTTATGTACAATAAATTATCCCAATCTTGTGAAGAGGATCGGGATAAAATTGCCACATTTGCTAATGTGTTTCCTGTTGGTTCCTTCCAGTGTAAGGTCATTCCATAGATCAGGAGATCTTCTTAATCCGCTCTTTGGTTTGCCCCCCCCCCCCCCCTCCGGTGCAAAACAATGGACGTGGAGATTTTCCCATCCTGGCAGCAGATAAGCATTCAAGGAGGCACAGGGATAGCAGAGCTGACTGCCGAGCTGTTGCCGTGGAGCGGTGTTGAAGATAATGTGGTATGACATGCTGTTTTGATCTGGACCGCTTTAACACAAGATGCTCTGAGCCATGCAAAGGGAAAATGCAAGCCTGTGCTAATTACCTGAGAGAGCGAGACACAGAGGGCGAGGGAGAGAATGGAGCTGCTCAGGCAGCAGACTCCCACACCTTCTGACCTGCGCTACAGTAAAGCCGTTACCTTCTTATCTGGTCAACACGCAGCCACTCCAACCCGACACGTTTGGTGGCTTTTACTTTTTGATTTGCCGACTCTGTTTACTGATCCTCACCCACTTGCTTCTGGGCTCCATTGTGTTCTCTCAATCCACAGGCCACTTTCATTCTCTAGGATAAAAGCGATAAAAGAAACGATGCACCACTGAGAACAATTTGGAGTCATCTAAGTCATCCAAAGTAGTGCCTGAACGTTGCAGGCAAGCTAATTGGACACTTACGAAACCAAAGCTTCCATCCGTGTTGCGTTTCAGATATATCGATGATAAGGTATGACGGCGAGGCATTTAAAATGTCAAAGAGAGATGACAGCACACAGCTTCTCAGAAATGTGTGATTTGTGAATTTACCCGCCAACAAATATAATAAAGACCTCCCGCTGTCCGGAGATACAGCACATCGGAGCCCGCTCCTGCCTGGATCCGAAGGCCACGGCTAAAATTGCCTCAATCAAGGCATCAATGCGCTGTGTGTCCAACAATAGAGAGCGACAAAATAGAAAGGACAGCTTTTCTAAAATGTCAGACGGTGGGGAGTCCTGCTGAAATATCTTCCTGCCTCCTCTCTATCTTTATCAATAAAGCTACCTTTGACAATGCCACATGTTGTCACCATGACATTCGGTCACCCTTTGTTTTACCCCCACCTGGCTCACTGTTGAATCGGAATATACAATGAGATTTATCGGATCAATAGCAATACTCCAGTGATACATGCACTCGCATAATGAATACTGATGGATGAAAACAAATACCTACATGGTGCATTTGTATTCTGGTCGGTGTGTCTGTAATAGCCCCACCGATGATGTTTTATTATGGTTTGTCGGCTTATGTGTTCCTTCCTTCAACCCATACAATCAAATAAAGGATATACACATGATTTAATCAAAGATATGGCAGTAACGTCGACTTCAACCTCCTGTGTATTTATGAAGAGGGCTGTATGTGTGCACTTGCATCTGCCATCTAATGCCCACGGATATCGTACATTGTTTGCATTTCATTCAACAGATATAAGCTTAGGGCACTATATATGTATAATAAATACAGGAAATGAATTGATCGTTACCACATGTCCAAGTGTGCATGTTGAGTTATGCTCCTGGGGTGTGCGTTCATAGTGTTTGTACTGTGAGCATACATTTGCGACTGGAATACACATGTGAGGTTTTCTGTATTTTTACATTGAACTCATGCATGCATTGTTTACTGTGCAAGCTGAGTGCAGCATAATAGTATATTTATGCTTTGCATATGAGTACAAATACCACTGTATGTATATAGGCACATTTCCCTGCCTGTATATTAATGTCGGTTCTTGCTGAACGAATCAACTCCCATTAATTGGATGCTTTTCAAAGTGTGTCAATGCGAGACACAGCAGCAGTCTGTTGCTATGCGTTACCTACTGAGATATTCTGATTACCATATCTCAATAGGCAGATTATGGCTAGAGTTAGCACCATGGATTCTCACTACAAGGAAGCATTAATAGTCCTGGTTATCCGCCAGCCTGTTGCTGTTTGATAGTCAGCTCAGTCTTATGTCGTTTTTAGTGTTTGGGCTTCAGGCCCCTGCGTGACTGATGCTTCGAACGCTCACTGTTTAAACATCTCTTCACGTGTTTCCCTTTTGATCAGAGTCTGTCATTCTTACTGATTTTCCAAATCACTGATGCTTGTCAAAGAATTAATTACCTGGATCGTTGCTCCGCTGACTTCGGTACCAGCTGCGGGGTTCACGAGAGAGACCTCGACATTCTCCCGGCATTCCCGGCTAATCGCCCACGATCCATTTCAAAGTCAACCTGATTGGCCCAATACCCGGAGGAAAATGCGGCATTATAGACTGCATCCTGACAGTAACATTTTCATATTTGCATACAATATGCAGAAGATGAGCTTGCAGGAGCCTGCCAGTGGGAGGTGAATATCAGGATCAGCTCTAGCACTAATGGCAGTTGCCTCCTACAGTTTATTAGATAGGTAATGGTGTAAAGCATTGCACTAAGCGCACATTCTCGCCATAGCTGACGCGTAGCAGAATGTGTTCATTCACCGTGAGAGCTGAACATTCCTAAGCACACGGCTTTGTAGAAGGTGAGAAAGACAAAAATCATGCACCAGAAGTGATCGAGTAACTTCAATGCCTCATGTTGCATCTGTGTTTTTACCAATAGAGATGCTTAAATACTGGTATTTGCAGACAGCAGACTGGATGGTAAATAATAAACACAACATGTTCCGGATGGGTTTTCCTTCAGGGCAGTATCTGGCCATGCAGCTTGCTGTGTGGACGCATAGACGGAGAGGCTATAAATACACCCAGCCTGCTTCTTGGTTTGTCTGTCAGCCCGTCTGTCTGTGCGCCTGCTGGTGTGTCTGCGGGGTTGCAGCAGCATGACGTCAACCAGGCTCACTGCACTCGCTGACCTCTGTCAAAGCCAGAGCAGCGCTGTGTTCTCCAGGCAGCCATGTAACAGTGCAGACGATGCAGGCAAGGAATAAACAGAGACCTGAGAGCAGAGGGAGACGTGTTACAACAGGATTCAATGCAGTCTGGGATGGACTATCAGAGAAGAGGGCAAACATGTCAGCTGGTGGAAAGCAGAGATCGCAAAGACTCATGCTGACAGGTTATGGAAAAATGCAAATCAGTAAGTTAAAGGAAAGTAACATGAAGATGGGAGAAATATTAATAAAACTCCTACCACAAACTAGTTTTCCATGGCGAGACCTAGTGCTGTGTCAGTGCTCAAGAACTGTCTGCCTGCTCCTTCATTCTGGTAATGTGTTGACCCACAACATAATAATCTTTGGAAGGCCCAAGCACAGGTTGCAGCAGCAGTGCCTCAGGTAAGAAGACCAAATTTGGAGGTCCAGGCTTTAAAATATGGAGAAAAATAAAGAATCAGGTTTCAGTTGTTTGCTTCCAGGCAGATTCTAAGGTCCGG
This sequence comes from Brachionichthys hirsutus, assembly GCF_040956055.1. Taxonomy (NCBI): domain Eukaryota; kingdom Metazoa; phylum Chordata; class Actinopteri; order Lophiiformes; family Brachionichthyidae; genus Brachionichthys; species Brachionichthys hirsutus. Next base: position 6,784,726 of record NC_090914.1, on the reverse strand, counting down.
AGTAACTCGGCCTGCCTTGTTCCCTCTAGGCTGCTTGTTCAGGGGTTGTTCTTGGAAATGTGGAAATGGTAGCAGGTAGCAGGAGGGAAATCTATCTCGCTGAAATAGACCGCCAATGGCAGGTTTAAACCCACAGTCTACATCCAGTGATTCAGACTAGTTCCATATGGAGCCAGACAAACTTTCAAATAGCTACATCCAGACAAATTAGTTTATGACCTACAACAGATGGAGGCACCTTGTTAGAAGGAGCGGAAGGAGCATCAGTGTTGGAACTGTGCTACCAAGGATGAGGGTTGCAGCAGAATGCATTTATCAACCTAAAAGTAAAGATCTAAAATATTCAACATTTTACATGAGACAGCACCAAAGGGACAGTATATTTATGTGTATGTATCTCTATTGCAGAAATGTTTCCATGCAACAGGAGTCATTCTTTCAGATGATGGAGACCTCATCCAGCCCCGTGAGCCATCTCTTTTGATAATAAAATGATCCTGAAAAACAAATACTTTGCACATTGCACATCCATTTTTTTGACAGAGGGATGAGTCTCAAAACTTTCAAAAAAGGAATTCCCAAACACTGAATAACTTGCAAAATAATATTTATTGTCATTTTTTTTTTAATGCCAAGAAAAATAGAGGCCATCACTGTCCACCTTAGTCTGAGATACATTTAGCCAAAGGCAGAGAGCGCGTGCACACAGACATGGGGTGCAATTATGTGGTGTTGGTTTTGGAAAAATTACACCACCAACTACTGGCCTGGCTTACATCCTGCAGCTTTTCAAATTGTTTTTTGAAGATCTGTGTGCACAGAGAAGGGATCACTTGACTTGAGTTCCTGAAACGCATGGAATGCTCTTAAAAGCCAGACCAATTTTTATTTTTTTCGACTTTAGCAAAACTGCTGTTATGTAAACGGTGCATGAAGTAACCAGCTACAGCCCTTATAAATCAATGTGTGCGTGTGTGTGTGTGTGTGTGTGCGTAAGTATGCTTGCATGTGTATCTTTCTGTGAGTGAGCATTGCAGTCATTACCTAGTTTCCATTCCTACCCCGAAGCAAAGTCTTTCATTCTGACAAGTTGTCATTCAGACAGTTTTTCTTTTCCCCCACCACTTCCCTTCAAAGACCGTCCAACACTGCTTTCACAATATTTTAGAGCTTTCCATCAGATTAGTTGCTGACAGAACATGGATTTGTGCTACATGTCAACATGAGATTACGTCATTAGATTTGTGTTAATTTATAAAGTGCACCCACCTCTGCAGTACAGTGAAAGTACACATGTTATATTTAAGAAAAAGATCATGTTCATGGCTTTTCTGGATTTAAATTTCAGCACATGTTTTTAACTTGGGGCCATGTATGAGCTGAAACTGGTTTTATAAGATGGTTTTGGAGCCATCTTCTTTTAGCCTGTCTGTAGTCTGCACATTTCATTCAATGTCTCATTTCATTATTCGATGTTTCATTCCAGAACAAGCTCAAAAATTCAGCCGAAGCCCTCAGGCTTATTTTCCTCTTCAATCCTATTTCACAGAAACACTGTATTAAAAGCAAGTGCATTTCGTGGCTCATAAATAACATATTTTTTATTAACACTATCCCATGTGACAACTGTATTTATAAATATTTACCTGTCATAGCCTCACTCCAAAGTTATTTTCTGTAAAACTTCATAACAAGCCACATTTTTTGGAGAGGGGACTTTGAGATATCCATAGAGCATAATGGCCAAATGACAGACCCAGATTGCAAGATGTGTTTGTTAGCTTTCATTATAGGTAAAATGTCAAACAGCTAAAGAGTAAACATTTCCTCAGTGTTGTTCCAGTGTTTCTATGCATTGTTCTTATTTGTGAGGTGTAGAATAAGACAAAAACAGCAGCGTATTTCTGTCTTTTTTTTGTGACACAATGCCACTCTCAATTTATTAAGTGGTTTTATTAGACTAAATATTTTGTGTCATAAATCCCTTCAGGTTTTAATGTGTATATCACAGTTTTGGATTCAAAATTCGTTTCGCCGACACAAGTTTGTTTTTAGCATTTCAAAACACTGTCTTCCATGGCATGAAAGCAATCAGGTGCAAACACATTGCCTGTGCCCTGGGCATTGCTGCTCACTAACCTCATCTCGAGTCAGAGATATGGCACACATTTGAATCCATGAAAAAGCACCTTGCACTGAAGTGAGAAATTGGCTATGAGTCATTATGCACAAACGCCAAATGCCTTGGCATTTTCTGTCCCTGCTAAACAATCATCTGCCTCTCCTCTGTCTATTTGCAATTAATGATTGAATTTCAGTCCCCCCCAAAAATCCCATTTCTGCTTTGTGTATGTATCCCCAATACACACAGTTGCTACGAGTACACAGCAGCACGCACAGTTAAGCTTATCTCCAGCCTTTAGATGGGGGCCTATGGAAACAGTCTTGATTATTTCCCTCCTTCTCCAAAGCACCGCTGTGTGCTTTGGGATTAGAGGCTTTCTGTGGCGGCTGCACATGCACACTCACTGGCTGCAGGCAAGCGTTCTTCTGCTCAATACGACCCCCACCCTCCCATCCCTCTCCCCTCGCTCAGTGCTCAGCCCACCCATCCCCAACTCCCTCCCCATGCCCGACACACTAGCCAGTCCTAAGAGTATTACATCACCCTGATGTAATGTCTAACCAATCACAACACAGTGGTGCAAAACCTTCTAGGATTATGGAAGTTTGTAGCTCAGACTCAGTAATGAGAGAGAGAAAGAGAGCATCACTCATACATATTATTAAAAACAGCCTCTGGATCAATTCTGCCCCCCCCCCCCCCCCCCAATGCCTCTTATTCCTGAGAAAGACAAAAAGACACGAAGTCAAAATGGCAAAGGTTGAGACCTGAGAGGCACCACCGACACAAAGTTGGCGGGTGAACAGGACAGCATATTTTTTAGGAACATTTCCAGTCCAAATTTACAGCATGTTAACTCGATGTAGGATAAAGTAGTCATCTAAATCACTGGATATGTGTTGGTCATTTTTCAATCACTAAAGATGATCAAATGTTGATCATCCGGTAACGACAGCGACAACGCTGTGGGTCTCTGTGTTTGGATTTATGATCCCAGGTTTTGTAGCAGGTTATTAATTTTACAACTTTGTTATAGTTTATATTTGTAGTCTGTACTGCATATTTGCATTGTTTATTGATTGATGACAAAACTGTCTGTGTGGCACAAATCAGGTGAGATTGCACTAAATAAATGCTTTCTTGTTGCACATCCGGAGCCATGTTCTATACTCAGGTTTGTGTGTTTTGAATGCATTTGTCTTGATACCATTAGTTTTGCTTGCGCTCTCTTTTCTGAGACTAAGGACACAATTAGTCATTTCAGTTAACGCCTGCGCTACATGTTTTTGGGAACCTGAAGAAGAAATCTAGACTCTTGTCCAGCAGGTGAAAAAGAAGTTGTTACAGAATCCAAACGTCGACGGAGAGATGAGAAGGTGTGGGTAGTTAATAAAATGTCAGACTCTACTTAATCACATCCGAGTTAGAGCAGAAACTCTTTCTTGTAACAGTCACTCTGGCAGGTTGCCTTCATTACGCATATCCATAACTTTGCATGATGTAGCATTGATATTTCTTGTTTACACAAGCCCATTCACAATCTTCACTTTTACAATCTTGTTTATTTCTGCACCCGTTTCATAATCAGTCATGTGTGAGCAATTTTCTGTTCATTCTGGTTTTTATAGGGTTTGCCTGGCATGTATTTACCCAGCAGGACCCTGCAGTGAATCATAATATGCAGTCAAATGAGCCAATTATCTTATCCTAATAATGTGTGTGTGTGTGTGTGTTTGCTCTTGAATGTCAGGGCTAGAAGGTGGTCTTATTGTCTTCTGAGCCGTGTCTGCCTATTAACTCAGGTCTTTGTTGTCCTTGTATTGAAGATGAAGAGTGTCTATCACTGTGATTGGCATTGCATAGTGTCACCTATTTTTTCTTAATGCATACACACACACACTGCTCCACGCCCTCCCCCCCCCCCCCCCCCCCCCCCCCCCCTCACCTCCACTGCGCCACTCTGACACACATGTACACCCTCATCCACACATACACCCTGCAGGCACAGGCGACATCGGACTGTGTAGCAGCAGCAGCAGCATCGTCCCGAGTTTGCCATGTGTTGCGGTGTGCATGATGTACGACTACCACAGCACTGCACCGAGAGCGCCACGCCGCTGCTCCAATCGCCGTAGGGGGGGGGGGGGGCTCACACGTCTGTGTCAAACGTATGTAGCTGCAATGAGAACACTACAGGGAAATCACTGCATTGTGTAGGGCAGCATGAGAATGCTCAGTTCTGCCAGGAAAGCCTCACTCTGGGAATGATGAAGCAACGACAGGATAGCGGCAGACAGCTTGCTGGAGAGAAACACTCACTTCCAGAATCAATGTTCCGTACCACCCATACTCATCTGCACTTGGGCTGTTTCACACCGCTGTGGTACAATTGCAGCCGTTTCAGTCCTTCCGCTGTTTCTTGTGTATACTGTATGTAAGTGGAAGTTTCATTCCCAAGTCGTCAAGGCAAAACAGTTTCGATCAGCATCAAGGGGCCTTGCACTTTTTGTTTCCCAACGCATTCCAAAGTCAAAAGCTTGCATGGCAGTTTTGCATGGACTGACCTCAAGTTTCATATTTATCTGTGTGTGTGTGTGTGTGTGTGAGCCCAGCTGAGGTAATTCAACACTCTCAGAGTTTATGCCGTGTGTGCATATACTGTGTATGTAAGTACTGTATGTTCGTGTGTGTGTGTGAGCGAGAGCGCCAGTGGTGTAAGGTTAGCTTTCACTCCAGTGGGGGAGGACGATGAAAAAACTGCTGCCAGCTCACCTGACACGCTCCCAATTCCCTCCCCGCTCCTCCTGGGAGCATCCACACCTCGCTTGTTTTGTTTTGCTTTCATATTTGAACCTGGGCCAAAAGGGAGGCGGCCGGAGCGCCGACTCACCTGCCACCGCCAAAGTCAGAACCTCCCTCTGTCATTCACCCTCTTGTTCTCTTTCATTCTCATTCTTTCCGTCGTTTCGCTTTCAGATCAAGCACCGCCTCCGCCACCCCACCACCCCCTCCAACACAGTCTCGTTCCCTCCTGCTGTAAACTCCTCGTACCATTTTTTCTTTGTAATATAGGCAATTTGGGATTGCAAAGCAGGTAAAAAAAAATATACAATTGTTGCAGGCATCTCATTAGAAAATATATATTCTAGTCACTCAGAGTGCTGCTTTCAAAATTCACATAAAGAGTCAGGGAGGAAAGAGACAGAGAGCGAGAGAGAGTAAAGATTAATGCATATCTCAAAATAAGGAAGGCATTAATATTTCATTAGTGCCTCTCTTTTCCTCTCTGAGTGACAGAGGAGAGGAGATAGTGGCTGATTTAATGATTTTAGAGTCTCTTCCTTTCATTCTTTCGCTCTTTCCCTCCCTCCTATGTCGCTGCCTCCCCCAGTTTCTCAGTCAGCAGATGGGCTTAGCCTCATTTTTTGATGAATTCCTCACAGACCCAGCTGCACATAATTACAGTCAATTCTGCCTTATCGCTCAAATTAAAAAGATTAGATTATTTGTGAAAGAAATGTATGCAGCTACTCTCGACTGATAGTGGGCACTAGACTACATAGCCGGTTTATATTCATTATATCTCTTCCTCAAACCCTTCACACACACACACACTTTAACCCACAGTGTACAGATATCAACTTCATTGCAATACAGATACTGTCCCACTGTGCATGATTATCTTAAGTAATCGGTTTTACAAAAACATTGCACACACATTTCACTTTCTTTTTCATGACTACAAAGAACATGAAATCAGCTTTGAAGCAATGCTGAAGAACTGAACATTTGCGAGATTGATCCCAAAACGCTGTCGCAGATTGCCTCTCGGTTCGCCCAGATAACATATACCACAAGGTATTCTGATGTGCTGTGACACATCTGTGGTATTCTTGCACTTGAACGGAGCATATTTTTGCAGCTTTCATTCAAACATAAGGAGCGTTCAATACAGATACAGTCACGTAGACACGAGGACAAACACACAATACATTATATAGCCAACAAATGCAGATGCTACGCGACAGATGAAACGTCATGTCGAAGTATGAGTGAGTTTTTAATGATTTTTTTTTTACTCATATAGTACGGGATAAGAAACAAAGCATCTTTCTATCTGCATATTGATCTTTTGCAGTAATGTTGTTTGATTAGTTTGCTCGAGCTCGCAGCAGAAACTGCCATCGCTGAGTGGGAATGTGATATAATCCAAATTTCCCTGGAGCCACCCGGGGGATTACTCACCATAACCCCCTGGCATTACCGATTGATTGGCTGATTCAGAACACATTCATTCCAGGTCATGCACTGTATTCAGCCCACAAGCAGTGGAAATGTTGCTTAAATCTGCATAGATTTTGCTCCTTGGTCGTCTCCCTGGCACAGCTGGTATTGATCATGCTTCTTTAAAAACACACATTTAATTAATGGTTGATGTTACAGGGTTGCAGATCTCGTCTGACTTTCGTATCTTTGAAGGAAAAGCATTGATGAGGAAATCTGTGTGTTCATCTTGCAGATAAAAGTGAGGCATTTGTCCGACACAGTTTCCTTGACAGGAAAAATGTGCTAATGTTTTGCACATTGAATTTTTCCTGCTGGCAGCTCACGGTTTTGTGCTGTTGTTCAGAAGTACGGAATGGCTTTCTCCATTAGCCGTCATCTCACTATTTCAGACAGCAATTCAAACAAAAACACTCAAATATAGGGCAGTAGGGCAAATGCATTCATGGTCTACTCTACTTGTGCTGCAGCTCAGTGCAGAGTGCTGGCACGCGGCATTGGATTGCACAGCACGTCCCTTGTGGTCTGACTTTGTATTTAGACCTTGTGATTACTATGGCAGGGGATGGACATTTACTGTCCAATCCCAGAAAGGTACAATTCAACACATTTAAATTATGATATCTGGCAGTTCTGCTCAACAATCTCGAGTGAGGCACCACCATCACATCAAGTGGCGAGAAACACTTGGCAGCTATCAGATCCTCCACAGCAATACACTGATCATCAGTGCAAGAGGTGCTACAGTAAATTCTAACAAACTAGCAATCCTCAACTCATCATTTACAGTAAGTAGTACACAAGAGGAAGTCATTTCTGTAAATAGAGAATGCAATATGAGGCGATGCATGTTGCATATAGCCCAACAAACCGTGGAAGGTTGAGATTCTGCATTAGAAGATCATTATTATGGGATATTGACCTTTGTAGAACTTTCTTGAGAAGCAAGACAATATTTGTCTCCGATATTTTGTGATTGAAGAAACCCTGAGTGGTTTGCAAATGCTTCCTGTCACATTTGATCACAGTGTGTGATTGGACAAAGACACTCATTAAGTGGAGGAGTCAAACACGTGTTTGTCCTTCAAATACACATCCCTAATCGATCAGCATCATTATACAGCAATTAAATTGTTGCCTTAAGTGCATGGAGATATTTGATTGAACCCCTTGATAGTGGTGCCACTGGATTGTTAATTAAGATTTTTGAACTTGACTTTTGATGTATGTTACATGTACTTTGTTTTCCCTATTGTGTCAGGGTATTTGGCTATTCAAGAGAAATAGTTTTGTTATTAATCATTAGTCAGTTTCACAAGGCGAAACGCCATCGATAGAGGTGACCTTGGCGGTTAAATTGTTGCACGGCGGTAATGAAAGAAGCTCTTTAACGGTGGAGACGTCACAGGTTGGATATGATATAGAGCTTGTTGAAGAGCGCCATATTTCAAAATGACACATTTCATTATATTCTACATTGACCATTATACAACGACTATAAAATTGACCTTTTTTTTCTATGGCGCTCTAAAACAATCATTATTGTGTCGTTAAAATCAGCTTGCTGTAATGTTGCACATGAAATTTGAGCTGTTGTGTGTGGTGAAAGGATTCCAAGTATTTCAAATGAAATTGGTCTATCAACAGTGATTTTTATATAGAATCAAGAATCAAGAAATGTTTATTGTCATTCAGACACTCTCATGCACGAACGAAAAACAGCACTCAGGTCCCAGCTCGAGGCACACAACAAACACACATTCATTCAACTTAAGCTAAATGTATACACAAAAGGTACACTACACTGTTTTTAGTGGCATGAAAAGATATGAATGCCCCTAAAAATAAAAACGAATTAGGTTTACCTTTTTTGAAATTATTTTTGCCCTCAAATATCAGATTTTCTGAATGTGAGACAAGACAAATGATGACAGGTGAACAGGCTGAACCTTTAAATGTGCTTGGTGTTCTCTTTGAAGTCATGACATTACACACTCCAAATCAGTAGTTGGTGCTGCAACAGCATGCACCTTTAAAATAAATAGTCCATCACACTAGCGAGAAGAGGGGAAGAAGAAAAAGTTTCAAGAATTTCACGGCGCAGGTTTAAGCTCTCGACCATTGAGTATACCAAAGATCTAACACGCTCATCCCAGGAGGTTAGAGATTGGCCGAAATGAGTATTGGAAAGAATCTTTAGTCAACGCGTCGTTTCGGTTTCCTGTGTTCAACAAGAAACTCCAAACAGTGTTTTTATGCCTGTGAATGCAGTCAGGAGGGTTTATGACTGGTTTCATTTGTCGGCCTCTACAAAAGGCTTTTGTAATGTTTGGACAGCGGAGCTCCTCATCACCCTGATGAATTATGGGAAATAATGTAAATAGAAAAGACTTTTAATGGAATGTTTATTTCCGTTAATGAAATGTCTCCCGCATTATCCGACTCACTCATGATCCTTATGCTAACGTCTAATATGAAACTATTTATCTGCTCAATTTGACCCCTCTCTCTTTTTCCTTCCATCGCTCTTATCTAAAATTGTGCTGTAAATTTGGCACTATGAATGATTATACTTATCGCCTTGCCTGTAGACCTCATATTGAAATTGTCTGGCATGATTAGCCTATTTATCTATATAATTGGATTGGCGTGTGTGTGTATGTGTGTGTGGAAGCTGCTGATTTAAAGGTCCAAGAGAAATAAATACCAGGAAACATTGCCAACACAATTGTCTTAGATTAATTCCATTTGCATGCAATCAATAGTTGCACCCTTGAAATCTTGTTGGACTCTAATCAACTTGTACTTGCCTGTGAGATTATTGAAAAGAAAACAACCTCGGGCCTGGTGTAAAATGAGACAACATAGAATTTACTCTGCTCGGGATTAGTGTTGTGAAACCAGGGAGATTTGCACAAGCCAAATGTGAACACTGAAACACAATGCATTACAGTAGTTCCATTACAAACATCCCTAGGCTATTTATACCACTCAACTGGAATCCAATTGTGTCCAATGTATAATCCAACGAGCAGGGGTTCAAGTCCTGTCCATCATGAATATTTAAAATGTTCATTGTTGGTGTTTTACATGCAGATACAGTACCGGTATATATGCATTTGCATCCCATCTGTGTGATCCATCGGGCATGAAGTTATGTTCTTAGCTTTTGAGTACCAACACACACACATAAACGCACATGCTCTCACACACGCCGTCTCGTTCATTAGCCCCTCCGAAATTGATTGGGTAATGTTTTTCTTTATTTTTTTCCTGAAATCAATAGCATCTCACTCAGTTTACAAATTGGATCACTCGTTTTTGCCCAAGGATGTCCAAATACCAAGGTAATATGACTTTTTAATTACATTTTTACCTTGGAAGTACAGGCTCACACTGATGAGTAATGCATTCATCTCGTACAACTATTGTGCAAAACTCTCACAATAATAATATAGGTCAAAGTCTTGGCCGTGAATATCAGTAACTGGGATATTAATAGCCTTAATGCTCATCACTAATGAAGCTGTCCTTATTGAGGCTGCAAGGAGGACACATTTGCCGAGTGTTTATTAATCAGTAATCCGTGAACATTAATGGAAACGGATGAGACTAATGGATGACGCCTGCTCTCCTACACTTAAGCTCCTGACTTCATTACTGACAGGCAGATTAGTGGAAAGGAGAAAGAGCACAACGGACTCCACCTGTTAACACGAGCGCCCACACAAACACACACTCTCTCTCTCCCTCTTGACAACATGATGGAACTCTGTCAAGCTCATTTGCTCTTCAGTAGACTATGTGTAATTAACAGTATCCTCTCAAAGAAGCAGCTTAGAGAAAATGAATAGGCATCTAATAAATTATCTGGCAAGGTTGGCTTCTTTGCGACTTCCAAGCTTACTATGACATATATGAACAACGTCCTCAGTGATTCAGAAGCTTCTCTCTCCGGATGGATCAGATTTTTTTTTTCTTCTTTTTTTATGCACCATTTGGCTCTTTCACCAACCACAAATGGCATGAGTCATTTACTTCACCCAAGCTGGTGCAGCAGAAAGTCATTTTCACTAAGTCTTGATATGTCCTTTAACCATACCTTCCAACCAAGGCTCATCATGCACCATCTGGATCTAATGCATATGGAGGATTTCAGCAACACATTCCCTACTGTTCAGATTTGGCATTGCTATCACATCAACCAAAGGGTTAAGCACTTAGAGGAGACATGACAATATGAAGGTCTCCCTGCTGCACTATAGCATGCTCTGTGAAAGTGATAAGTGTCTGATCATGCATCCCAGCATTCTCTCAGTCCCTCTATAATGGATCCCCCTCGATGACTCCTTGCAGCTGCATTATTTAGATGGAACAAAATGCCGGAAGGAAGTTGGGATTCTGTGTTTATTAAACCCCAATTGTCTAAATGTGGATTGGAGCAGTGGTTGTATTTTTACATTATCCAGGGATTAATTAGTGATAGAAAATATACAAGTTTTCCTTTTTTAGCTGTTCAGGTGCAAAGTGGAATCAAAAATTTTACAGACAGACAATAAAAAAAGGGGTTTTGACACATTTCACTCAAGCAATTCATTCATAATTCAGTTCCCTCAATTCTGTCACGTTTGTCATGGTTCTCTTTTACTATTATTTCTGGTGTTTGCTTTTAACTCGTCTCAGTTGAATTATTCCTGCAGGCACAGCTGCGCGTGAACTGGCAGATCTCTACGAGGCACACCTGTATCTCATCCCAGCTCATCTGCCAACACCCTACTTAGTCCTGCTCCCCTGTTTGGTTCTCTTCCGTAATACGCCCTTTGCTTATGTGTCTGCCGTTCCTGTCATGCTCTCTGGGCATTGCCCGCCGTCGTGTTGCATTTTCCAGTTCGGTTGTCGGCAAATTAGAAGAAGAAACGGGTTAAGTAATTAATAATTCCAGCATCAGGAACTAAGAAATGGCACCGTACAGATTATAGGATTTAAGTGTATGACTCAATGATTTATGTACTGAACAAGTTGTTCGAAACACAAATCCATTCGTTCACTCAATCACCGAAGCACCAGCTGTACTCCATGACTCTGCAACTAAACTTCTAACAGAAATATATATATTTTTTAAACATGCAGTGACAGCATCGGAGCCTACAGCCTGCATCAGCTTCGCCTGATACGAGACGCTTCTGATAGAAGCGATGTCCCGCCTGTTCCCACGTGTTCCCGTGCTGCAAATGTAAGCCAGTATTGTGAAACAACCCAAAAATATACTGAATGCTAGTTTGTGTTTTGCTAAAAGAAAAAACAAGATGTTAAAATCACTTGACAGAGCGACGGCGAGCTGATGTGATTGTGCCCATGTTGTAAACAGAACAGGACATTTCAAGCTGAACACAGGGACCTAATTTCTGTCAGAGGAGCCTCAACAACAGGGCGCAGACTTGGGGATCTCGAAGCCGTGTGAAAAATGCCACGGATCATCATGCTCAAGCTTCTTCTATTTTCGTTGTTTTTTTTTCCCTGTCATGGCTGTCGCCAGCGAGCAAAGCAGAGCCCAGAAGTCTCCATCATTCTCCTCAAACCCTGGGGGTAGGAGAAATCACATTATATCTGCTGTCACACAAAGTCACTGTCAAGGTGTGGTTGGGAGAACACGCGGCAGCCCCGGTGTGATGCAGGATAGCCAGAAATATCTCAGATGCCTCATCTGAGCCTACGGCTGCAACCGAGTTGCCATCCTAATGATTGGGGCACATTTCACAGTGATTTAAGGTGGAGGAATTCCCCCTCTCTTCCCATTCATACTTACAAAACTTGTGTCTTAAGATTCTGTGTGGAGGTGACGGCAGTGTCAAGAGTTCAAAATAAGGGATATGCAATTTTGTCAAACTTGTGTTCACTTGAGGCACTTCATCAGTTTGATAAGGAGGGTTTCAATTTAACACCGGCTCTAGGTTTTCTAATAAGAGGAACTGCCCATCAAACCTGTGCTGTGGATGATGAAACCGCCGTGCAATAGTAAAAGGAGAGGTGTGGCGCAGAGCTGTGACTCAATGTGCTTGTTCAGCACATGCGCAAACACACACACACACACACACACACATTCTGCTTTGCTGACCATGTTTTGTTGATGCACTTCCAGAGGGACAATATCTCTGGAGGTAAGGTTGCTGCCCACTGCGAGACTAAAAATAAAAGGCTTTTGCTGCCATACAAAAGATGGAATTATACACACACACACAAGAAAGCTCAGGAGGAATGTGGTGTCACTTCAGTCATTCAGCCATGACTGTGAATCAATTTATCACATTTTTTTATCGGTCATTTCAAGCTGCTATATGTGTAATTTCTGTTCAGTTGCTGTGGATTCAAATAATGGTTGCTTATTTTCCAGAATTGGGTGAAGCGAGAGTAAAAAACAAAAGAGGGGATGAAAAAATATACACTCCAGCGTTACTGGTGGAATGTGGTGCAGTTTCTTTTCCAAGCAACAAACTAAAGAATACCCAGCAGTTAGGATGAGTTTGTCATTGTTTAAGACCCTTTAGGGATTGCATCTCATAAAGCTTTCAGAGTGTTTCCGCTGCATGCGAGGCATTTGTTGTTTTTTTTTATCCGAATGTCTTGCATCCTCTGGAGAAAAACAAGACATTGGAACTTGCTATAGTGCGCATGTACTGCATTTATGCCCACCGTCTGAATTCCCATGGAACTTAAAAGAATATTCTTTGTTATTCGTGATCTCTGTAAATTTCCATGACTTGTTTGTCTTTCTCATCCAATCTACACATTCGAGCCATTAGTCATTCAGCGTGGTGTGTTGGGTACAGATCAGTTTTTACATTGATATTCCATGCACTGACAGCCGATGGTGACTGCCGGCTCAACACGCCTCGGACCTCTCTCCACATCTGATGCTGCACCAGCCCACCCTCAAACACACGTTGGACTCCCTAACCAGAGGCATGATGAAAAGTTTGGCAAGCACTCTCCTGTCCCTCTTTTGTTTGGTGCATGTCTGTAGTTTAGCTTAAACAGGTGCATTTCATGCTGTTGATTAACTCAATTTGCCTTTGTCTTATGTGTTGGCGCATCATTACGCAGACAGCTTTATCCCTGCATCTGAAAGGACGTATGTACCCATTAGCTGGTAGGAAAACAATTCGTGCTTCCGTGCCTTTGTTCCGCTTCGGTTCCTGGAAATGCATTTACTTACTGAAACATTATTAAAACCAGAAATACAGTAATTTAAGGTGATAGATTATTACCCAGGATAAAAACAAAATGCATTATCCATCTGAGTTAATTTGCCCGTGCTTCCAGACTTCATACTCTTTAGTCATACACGTGTTTGACTGCTACTTACTTACCGTGGGATGAAATTTGTGATATTGTATACAAACAAGTGAATACTGCTGGCTGTATAAAAGAGGAAGGCTCTGTTCAGACATTTCCCTGTGCATGTGCTGGTTTCCTCATCTGAGTAAATGCACATGCAGGATTAGCCGCTGCTCATTATTGACCAGGGTGGTGGAGTGACTTGAGTCTGGCAGATCTGGCCTCATTTCCCTTCATGTTGCTGCAAATTAAATGGATCTCGTGTAAGCGCTGAAAGCTCACAGCTTTGGCCTTGGTCTTCATCTGATGAAACGATACATCTGTTTAGAGAAACAGGACGTTTGTGTGTGTGTGTGTGTGTGTGTGTGTGTGTCTGCTTGTGTGTAAAGCAGAGGATGAGATTGAATAAGAGGGAGATGGAGAGAAGAAGAGAGCGAATGGGAGAGAGTAGGAAAATGGATCAATACGACCCACTTCTCCAGAAAGTAAAAAAGGGGTGAAGGTGAAAAATGATGAGATCATAGGTTTATAAATCTGCTTCTTCTCCTTAAAGATGTAGTAACATTTCTCTGCATTTTAAAGAGAGCCAAAAAGGGTGTACAGTAGATTATGCGATCAGCCCTGAGAACAGGTCATTAATACAGTGATCCATTTCTGCACATCCAAGAGGAAGGGGGGGCTCTTAGAGTGAGGAGCAGAGGCAGCGGAGCAACTGTGGATTCCGCAGGGGCCAGATGATGTATGAAGTGGCTTCTGTTTATGGGTGAACAGTAACAGAAGAGGGGAACAAAGAGAAAGAAGTTGAAAGGACAGAGAGGGAGAGGTATCATATAGCTCTGCATGAAGAAATGGTCAAATTTACACACATTGCAAAGGAAGCATTTGCAAACCGATAATGACTGGGGCTGGAGCTACGAGGCGGAGAAAGATTAGACTCCGTTAGCCCTTAACCAAAAGAACACCCAGCACGACTCTCACCTGCTTCCTTTGAGGCCTCCCAAATAGACCCAAATATCCAATTCCCTGATAAACATGCACACACATGCTCACAGGCTAACGCACACAGAGGCATAGTAACCCTGACCTGAATATGCTAACAGGATACGCTGTGCATCAATAAACATGAATCCCATCTACAGAGAATGAACAGATACAAGTGGAAATGCGTGCACAAACATGGCGTGTATGCGTTGCATTTTATGTTCAAATGCTGTGCTCTCATCACGCCATTCACTCCATGAATGAAGTGCCTTTACCCAAATGGAGAGGGAATGAAAACAGATTTTCTGTGGAGCGGGAGACCCTTACAGGTCCTTCAGTAAAATGTGGTGAATTCATGGAAGTCAGTGCTGCATCTTCAGCTACAACTTGCTGCTGTCGCCCTCACGGAGGGAGTGATGTCATGCATTTTGCAGAGAAGCGTGACATCTATATGCCCCACATGTTGATGGAACAACGAAAACAGCACAAAACCTGCTTATTAGCAACAGTAAGACTTTAGTTGTGGAATGTATAATGATGTACCGTAATTCCCGGTGTACAAGCCGCTACTTTTTTCCAATATTTTGAACCTTGCGGTTTATGCAACGACGCGGCAAATTTACGTATATTTTCCCACTTTCGTTACGAGCCGTGTTTCGTTAAAGCCTATTTATTTTCGTTACAAAATTAACGCCCGCCCGCCCGGAGGGAAAGCCCCGCTTGCGCGTAGCTGGGGAGATCCGCGAGAAGCGCCCGGCGCTCGTCCAGAGTCGCCGCCGCCGGACCGCCGTACCCGGTCCCCGCCGCCTGTCCGCCATCCGCTACGCGGCGTCGGACGCGCCGCGTAGCGGGGAAGGAACCCACCCCCTCGACCTCCCGGGCGTCCCCACCCCTGCCGCACCACGCTCCCGCGGACGGAGGATGAGGGGCACGGGGCAAGGGGGACGGGGACACCCCGCCAGGCGGGCGCGCGCGCCGCGCAGCCTCCGACGGGCGGAGAGGGGAGGGCGACGGGGCGACTGCTCCCCCAGCCGCGGCTCGAGCCCAGCCCCGCTTCGCACCCCAGCCCGACCGACCCAGCCCCTAGAGCCAATCCTTATCCCGAAGTTACGGATCTGATTGCACTTGTGGCTTACGAATATGTGCGGCTTATTTTAGTACAAAATATATATATTTTTTAATTCAGTGGGTGCGGCTTTTTCACAGGTGCGCATAATAGTTCAGCAATTACGGTATTATCAAGATGGTGCTTGCTGACTTCCTGGACTCATTGCGAAGTGTGGCTTGAATGGCCTGATATGTTGATAAGGCATGCGTAACAAACAAGATGCTATGTACTGTGATTCACTCTGTTTTATATATCTCTAAAGCTTTGGCTAGATTGTGGCTATGCTGTCATTGCTCAAACAGCTGGGGGACTTCCCACAATGCACTGCACTCTAACTCTTTCTCTAAACTTTCATCCCTCATTCAATCATTTTATTAATTCAGCTTTTTCCCTTTTGTGATTTCTCATCTTGGAGGGGGTCATGCGGACTGAGACTGGATCTACTGCTGGGACTGTGGTTGGCAACCAATCACGTCATTGGAAAGCACTATTTTAATTATAATTGCGGGTGGAGCAACAGCCAGCTAAACTCTAACGTTGTCGATGTTGGCGTACCTTTCAGTGCGGCGTTGCGAACTACAGCTCCCTGCTTTTTCCTAGAAATGAGACTGAAATAAAACGGAATGGCTACAGCCCATAAATGAGAGACGATGCTGAGCGATCTCAAACAATCCACAGTGCTGAAGTGAGGGGATAACTTTCTGTAAGTTTGTCGCTATAAGCAATTCCTCCACATTATAGTGTCTTTCCATCCACTGTTAATATAAAATGTTCATTAGTTCAGCTTGAAATGTCACGATGAAATCACTGTGTTTATCTTCGACAGTATATAAAGCAACATAAACCTTGATGGTGTTTGCCTTGGCACCAAACAACGCACACTCTCCACATGTAGCATCATTAATAAGGATTTATTTCCAATAAAATGCATATGAATTCATTGTGCATGCATTTTATTCTTCCAAATATACCAGTATTATGTTGATATTAAATGTATATATCTTAAGAGCTTTTCCCTTGAGTGTACGACACGATTGTCAATCCACCATGTCTATAAACTATCAATTCAAGCTTAGCTTTTTGAAACCTGTTACAACTGTTGTACACTGAATAATTCATTATTTAATAGTATATTGGATGTATTCACACATAGCGGTTGCTCCCATGTTAATGACTGTCACTGTCACTCCGGCAGCCTCCCACTCTCATTCCCATCTCTTCCTATACATGTCATCAGTCCGTTAATGATCAAGACAAAGTATCAGCCAGCCCTCTAATCTCAAGTTCATCATCGTCTAATGCTTTGAATAAATCCAGAGTCATGACCAAGTGTGGGACTCCATTTTTTTGAAGTTATTCAATTAACTAATGAGAATCACTGACTGGTTAATAACAGATGGAGAGCCATCATTAAAGCGTAATCTCTCGGCTACGTCGCTCCCTCTCCAACCGTTCCCCTCAAACTGGTCATTGTACGCCAAGCGGCTGAGTCATTGTGGTGCAGAGACCTCCGAAGTGTTTCATCAAGGATTTTCATCTGAACCTTGGATTAAACTGGAGTATTTTGATTGATATCATGGAGCGGAGAACAATCTAGGATGCCCGATTTGTTACAAAGCCCAGTAAAGTCATTTTATAGTGTGTCTAATAATGTATACCCCCTTTTTTTTTTGCATATTTATTTGATATTCATGAGCTGTCCAACCACACTGACTTGACATGCGTCTCCATGGTGATAAATTATTGAGAGGTCTCTTTTCGTGAGGCAGTCAAAAAGCGACTTCATTAATAATGAACACGACTGTGTACTTTATAATTGTATTATTTTCCCTTGAAAGTTGTGTGCACCAGCTCTCAATCTAGCTGCTGTTGGGTGACTTTGATGTGTGGACAGTGGCCAGCACTTAGGAGCATGTTCTTTAAATGGGGCCATTTGGTATAGCTCCAGACCCGATGGGGATTTATCAAGTTGTCCTTATTGCTGTTTAGCACAGCGGTTGTGCAAACAAACACATTTCTGGATGAGATTTGTTTGTGTTTGTCAGTGGTTTGTTGGAATGCTGGCCTCTTTGACTCTTTGGATGAGCTTATGTTTCGCACAAAAGGAAGGCAAATTCTTCCTCGTGGCTGCTCTGACATTCTGCCGATCCTTAGATCGCATGCCAACCGTTGCCCCATTGTGAGGGTTCGGCCCCGATGTTAAACCCATGGAATAGTCCTGCTCCCGGGAGACTTTGGATCACATCAGTAGTCTCTGGCCTGGCTGAATCTCACCACCAGGAAATATCAGGAGTTTCGTCCGTCACAAGTGTGGGCCTGTTTTCGGTTTCGGCTTCGGCTTCGGCTTCGGCTTCAGCGTGGCTTCTTTGAGAGGATCGGAGAGGACATGTGTAATGTGTGTGAAAGGATGTCCTGTTGAGTGAGAGCCAGCCTCATCTGTGCCTGGCCCCCTACCTCTCCCTGCCCCCCCCCCCCCCCCCACACTATCCCCTGACACTCTGTTCACTCACTTTCCCTCACTTTCTCTCTCTGTAATATCTCGCATTTCATTTTCCCAAACAGACGAAGCAACTAAAACACGCACTCTGCGCGAGATGACTCACTCAGATGCAAACACATACCCACACATTTGCTCTCCTTTTTTCTCTTTTTCCATTCTTTCCCTCCTCTTTTCTCTCATCCTCAGTCAATTACACAGATGTCTAATGCGTTCTCCCTGCTGTGGGGAGTGGACGGAGTATCTATCATCCAAGGAGGGGGGGACCACGCTTTGCTCTGAAGCAGAACACTCGTTCCTCTGGGCTGGAAGGACGCCAGTCGACTGGGGATCAAGCCTTGGCCCTCGGCCCGGCAGCAGGCTTCCACGGCTCCCTCCCTTCACCGCCAGATCTGGGCCACGTCCATGTGGGCCAGCAGCAGGCAGCTTTTTAGCTGGTATCTAATCTGTTTGTTCTTGCGTATGCTGTCCATGAGCAGAGAAGGATGTTGGGGAGGAAGTGGAGGGGAGAAACATGCAATGATCAGAGATAACAGCGGCGACTCTGTGGCCTGAAGGTGGCATTTACCACTCAGGTTTCTGAGGGTTTAATCTGGACAAGACACACAGGCTACTGAACACTGAGGTGCTCTAAACTCTGTCAGGTATTGGTACAAAGAAATTCAGCAAAGGTTATTTCAGCTGGTTGGAGGAAAGCAAAAAACTATTATCCCCATCTCCTTGCCGCAAACAAGCTGAGATGAGCAAATTGTGGGGAAATTTTTCACCAGCAAACGTGCTGTAAAGTTTCTTCAAACGGCATCCAATCTATCTGCTGAAAACCAGAAATATGGCAGACAAGCAACGTGTCAATAATACAAAATCTCACTTCATCAATATCCAGCCGAGTCACCGGAGGTGAGAAAGGTGTTGGTGAGTTCATCATCAAAACAGACTTAATGTTTCAGCGCTGTGCAGAAACATGTTTTACCTTTCTTTTGCTGATTGGAAATTCAAGCTGTCTGATTTTTTTATGGTAACATCCGGAGGTAAAATAGGGTTAAAACGCTTAAATTGCTTTTAAATTGCACATCCTACTTATTCAGACACACTGGAAAAAAAAAAGTCCATATCCCAAAAGGTCAAGGGCTAACAAATGAATGTGAATATCCAGCCTGTCTATGTGGGTGAATATAGGAGTGTGTAATCAATACACAAACTGATACCGTGGTCGGTTGGAAAAATTCCAGCTGCAGGGTGCATAAGAATGCCAAAGTACACAAAGAAAATGCAAGGGAGGGTTTGAGTGGTTAATAGCAATATGTGATAGTGGTGGTGTTGAAATAATGATTCTTGCATCCCTGCAGTTCGGGTGCACCATAACCTCGGCCTGCATGTACTCGGCCTGCGTGCGCACGCTCACAGGAGCTGTGGCAGTTCTGAAAGTGCTGAGGAAAATGCCAATTCCCAGCCATCTGCCTGACCTACAGGTTAGCTGCTGTACTTCTGCCTGACCGGCTGTAAAATAAGGAGCAAACAAGGTGCTCTTTTAAAACAAGGGCAAAGCCTCCAAAGCTGTGTTTCTCTGGGGTAAATAATTCACATTAAGGACATCATTCATAAAAGGTCGAAAAATATACCCAGGCTTCTGAAGACCCAAAGAGCCGGACTGAGGAGATTGTGACAATAAAACCAATTGTGTATAAAGTACACACAATGATGTGTTTGTGTTCTTTCTTTTTTTTCGGCTATACTTTTGATTTATTCAAGAGTATATCCCACTAAACTAAAGCGGGTCACTGAGCTTGGACTAACTCTATTACTCAATGAGTCACACTAAAATTAGCTCTTTTATCACAGCAGCATGCCCCTCCAATCTCATTTTAAACAGATGCCATGGGCTTTGCAGCGCACCCGGGAAAATAGAGCAGTTCTCCATTTCCTTCTGAGGAAAGTACTCGAAGCACAGTAGACAGAGGAAAACGTTAATCTCACGAAAAAAATCTGTCTGTGTACAAGGTAGCTTTAGTACTTGGGGGGGGGGGGGGGGGGGGGGAGAATGCTGAAATTTGAATCAGCAGAATGTTTAGAGAACAACTGCAATTATATAATGGAGATTTTTATAAGTCCAAAGAAATTAATCACATATAAAGACAGGACACGCACTTAGATAATTTATTGCTGTACAAAAGTATTATATATTATATACTTATAAATTCTAAATAGGTCAATAGATTGTGTGTGTGCGTATGTGAGTGTGTGTGTAATCTCTGATCAGATGGTGTTCTCATCCAAGGCTATTAATGTGCTGATCCACTAATTGGGAGAACTTGCTCTCTAAATGCAATGGCCTTCTAAATGGGTCCGTCCCAGTAATTTAATAATGGCCATTTCATGCTACTCTGACTTTTCAGGCAGCTTGCTCGGGGCAGCAACAGGGACTGCTTATTGATTGCAACTCCTGGCCTGGCTAGCCTATAGATAGGCTGTCGGTGAGAGAGGCTGATCAGTCTGTTTCCCAGAGTCCAGATGCAACCCCAGCTACTCCACAACCCCCTACCCCCCGCCACACACACACACACCACACCAATGCCTCTCCCTGTTACTCATAAACATCCAAACACAATCAACAAATAAACTAAATACTGCCTAATCGTGCAAGTATTTTCATGTTCCTTTGTAATTGCAGATCAAGCGCAGCGCTTTGTAAGATCCCTTTAACGGCTCCCCTACCTACGAGTGCAGCCTCGTGTATGCTCACTATAGAGCCTGGTGCTTGTGTCTGAGGAGTAATGAGGAGAGGGCCGAGAAGGGGAGATAAGAGGAAGAGTGATGGGGGTCAGACTACAGCGTCGCTGCCAGCCCTCACGGACCTCGCATACCACCCTCCTCCTCCTCCGATAGGCTGTCCAGGACACCATTTGTTTGCACAAGGTGATAAATAATTTGGCCTGAGCTGACATGGATTAATGTGGCCCTTAGCCCCCTTCGACTCCCCCTGCATTTGGTTGCAGAAATGTTTTGCCTTACAAACCAGTTCTTCCTTTAAGGCATGAAATACTTATCATATTCCTTAGGAGAGCACCACAGAGTGACCCCGCTATTACTGAGAGGCTATCATAGGACTTAATGATGCTTTTATAAATTTAGTCCCCAGAGGCATTTAAAAGTATAGCAGCTTTCTGTTGCTCCTCCGAGTGTACACTTTGAAATGTCTCCAATTGGGATACTTCAGTTTAGAGTTACCGGAACACCAGTGGAAATAATTCAAATAAATAAAGAATATAATTGAAAATAAACAGGGAAACGACAATGCTGCATTAGAAACCCATGAAGGGAATGCTGTTTAACTGTAGGGATTTATCTCACGTTGCATTTTATAGAAAAGCAAAGAAGGATCAACATTATACATAATGTACATATGCAGCCAGAGCCAATCAACATGTCCTCTCCCACTGCGAAGCATTCGACACAGCGGTGCTGTAATCGCCCAAGCTCAAACTGAGGATGACATGAAATGGGTGTCAGTGGGACTGAGAGTTGCCAGTGCGAATCACAGCCGGTAATCATAAGCATAAGAACAAATTAAACTTCTGTTCTCAAGGCTGCAGCAAAACTGTTTTTCATGCAGTAAATTTGCCTCATTTGTAGAAAGTTCTCGTTCATTTCAGGGCCAAAATGCCTCCTCGCTCCGTAAAGAAAACCTCACCAACTCATCTTCTGAACAAACCACCTTCCATGTCTCGGCAAATTAAAAGGTGTTTTCTTGTCTTCTCACTGGGGTTTGTCTTCAGTGGAGTGTTTCTTTTCAAACTACATTATTGGAGGCTCTTCAAAGTATCTAAGATGCTTCGTGTTTCAATAATTAAACAGTGTGCAGCTAAGGGCTCTCGTTATAACTCTTAATGTGCATGCCCTATGGCCTTTATCTTTGATCTTTCACGCTACAGAGTGTGCTTTTGCATAATTTTAACTGTAATGAGAAACACTTGAGTTGCTATATCCTTTCTCCATCTCTCTCTTTCTGCATGTTTTATTTGTTGACAAAGTTAGTTGCAAATTGCTCATGTATGACACACAATAATGGACTGACAGGTGCATGAATTGTCATTTCTGCATATCAGAGCAGTGATACTATGTTCTTGTGTGCTTTACTGTGTTGAGAGCAGTGTGTGTGTTTGTTTTCCACATCTTTCCTTGTTGTTTTCAGGTGAGACCCTGCATCATCCTCCTCACCATGAAACAGGTTATCCTAATTCACATTCTTAATACAAACACAAAAACCGTAGCTGGGTAGTAGTCGTCATAGTTGACAAGCTAAATTTCCTCTCCTACAGACTGACAAATTGACAGTAACATTATTTTGTTGTGTGCATAAGTACGCCTCTATTATTATTATTATTACCTCTATTCAGTCAGTCTGTAGACTTGGCAAATAAAAAGTATGTTTTGAGTTAATGCATTACAACAAGGTCTTTTAACAATGTCAAAGCACCCGTCGATGGCCACATTATGCACGCACTATATGTGCAGCGCCGGCTTTTCATGGCACATGCGATGTCTTTAATGCATTAATTCATTACGCAGACACCTGTAAAGCATCAGCAGCAGACATCAGCCTTCAGAGAGGCAATCAGAGATGATTTAGTTTATGGCACATATATTGAAACTGAGCTACTTGGAACATCACACTGAAGGTTCTAATGAAAAGAGCATAAACACACGGATGGAAGATGATCAAAGAGCGGAAAACAATAAAGTAAACTGCATAAAAAGGGTGATAAAACATTGGAAATTACGAGGTCATGTAGAGGTAGATGAGTCATGTTAATTTTAATAAATATTTTTAATCACATAAAACAAGATGAGCGCTTTCGTTTTGATTGCATACCTATCTATTGCGTCTCAATGTCAAGTCGTATTTTCTTCGTTTTCCAGAATAATTAGCAGTGCCAACTCTAGCCAAGATAACAGTAACGCTATTTATTTACCTACTCTCGATTCCCTGATGTTAGAATCAATATAGCCCATTTTCCCAAGAAATATTCTGCAGCAGCGTCGACAGTTTGAATATATACTGAAACTACACTTTAACTAACAGGAGACATTTTAACACTAAGAATTAATCTGTAACTCATCAAATGAGAAGCAAAGTGTCCCTGACGCCATGCCGGTTGCTGTGATACATCATCACGTTAAAGCGTAAATCCTGACACGTCATCGGACGCTCACGAGGTCAAAGTTTTGTGACTTTGTTGCATTTTTGATTACGTTCCGCTTACTTCTGCTCACCCTGACAGTGAGCGGAAGTGACGCCTAAATGTAATTAGAATGCTGAGAATTGTGATATATTATTTTTTATGATAAATGATATATATATATTACTGTCATATAATAGCATATATATATATGCAGCCTCATGGTAGTAAGGGTAGTGCAGTTAGCAGGAACTAATGTAGCAATTGCCAGTTTAGAACTCCCTTGCACCGGCCTCAAACCCAGTTAAATGCAGAGAGTTGCATCAGGAATAGCATCTGGCATAAAACGTTTCCCAAACTGCAAAATACAAATACTGTGAATAGGAAAGTTAGTTCCTCTTCAGGAATTTAGACAAACAGTATGTTGAGAAACAAATTTGTTTTAATCCATACAGTAAACCTAAATCTGATTTGCTGTTTAGCACACAAGACACAGTTGTTGTCTCTCAAATATCAGATGTTGTTTTAGCCACTGTGCCCCATCACATCATTGTTGGCGCTCAGGATTAAGCACACTGTAATTAACATTAAGTAGCTTCTCGGCCTCCACCTTTTTTCTCCCCAACCCCTTGCAACTGCCACTGCGTCTGTATCACTGTGACTTTCTTTTTCTCTTAAAATCCCTGCATATTGATCACAAACCGGCTACAGCGCAGAACATCCGGCCCACCCAAACCAAAGCGCCAGCAATGCTGGATTAGTCTGTTGAATTATTCAAAGCCAAATTCCCCATTGAAATGTGTAAAAGGTCCCTCGCTGAGTTTAAAAACAGAGAGTACAGTTGGAGCTGACAACAAAAGGTTCTTCAAATAACTTCAAATAAAAGGACCCTATCATGTTTCCCTCATTTGCAATGCAAGTTATTTGTTTAAACATTAGACTTTCATTCTGACTTTGTGGTTAAAAAAACTATTTTAGTCATGTTTGAAAAGTGCAGATTTTATTGGAGGTCTTCCGTTGTTGACTCGTTTGACACACAAAGCATTACAACAATTAACACCACAGGGTGCTCTGAAAAAGTCTATTTGTGTTTGCTTTCCCCGAGTTTCTAACGAACTTCTGAAGATAAAATCTCATCAAAGTAAATGTGCAAGGCTATGCTATGTCTTCTAGTGTGATGTAACACTGAGCTAATACTACCAAAATTATTAAACTCTGTGCATCAGATATGTACAGAAACACTCTGAATTCTCAGAATCGAATGAATGCATCTTCATGATCATCATCCACTGACAAGAACAGACGGTTTTCTCTGATTTATAGAACTGCACCTTTACATCCTTGGAACTAAATCGCTTTTATAAAATGAGCATCCCAGATGATTTCTTCACCGTCCAAGTGCAGACAGTAACGTCACGGCAGCAAATCGGAGCAGCAGAAGTAAAAATTATAGCTATAAAGTTGACGGAACAGAGGAAACAGAATTAAATGTAAAGCTCTTCAGATCAATATTTTATAGACAGTGCCGAAGTGGCACAGGATGGATTGTTTTACTCCAAACAATGCCACTGTCAAAATTCTGACTGTGCGGACGACCTTTTGAACATGTGAAAGAACTGACAGTAATGTCAGAAGATTTAAGTGTCAATTAATCTAATCCATTGTGCCCAGTGTGCACGGCATCTCTCCGAAGGGGAAGACACTTTTCCACCCAGCCACAACCTAACAATTAATCAGATTTGTATTTTCTTACTTTATTCCCTGGCCCACCAGTTCTTCTGTTACCTTATGGCTAACTGAATTGGTGCTCAAAACAAGTATTTCTTCTCACACATTGCATGGTGTGTGCGCTGAAGCATGCACATACACACACAGTTGTGTGTTAGGAGTCTTAGGTGCATGCATGTACATAAGCATGGGTGGGCTGTATTTATCACAAACACATAAAACCAGTTTAGTGAATATTTAAACAAACTTGTGTCTTCCTTATCATTTCCATAGTAAGTGTGTATCTTAAAATGTTTTGTACAGGTTGGGAGCCAGGACTTGAAAGCAAACAGAATGAGAAAATATATTTATGTGTACCAATATATGTGGAGTTTCCCCACTGAGCTTTCTTTAAGGTACCTGCCCACTGGTCTGGGCCTTTTTGTCCCCTCCTCTTTCGGAACATAATCGTAGAAAGGTATTTCTGTAAACACATGTTAGCATTTCTTTCTTGGGGAAGAGCATAAAGAAAAACTGAACTTATTAGACAGCACTTCAAAAGCCTATTGTACCTCAGAGGCCACGGGGCACCAAGAACAAATCAGTGCAATGTGAACAGATTGTACGTCTTGTTGTGCCCGAAGAATGGCAGACATTGCAAATCATTTGTGAGCATGGCAATATGCAAAGGGGTAAATATGGATTTATGTTGAGGAGCAGCCATCAAAGCATCGCACTCTGACGCCAGTGGTGGAGTTCAATAAGCTGGATAGATGAAAGCTAATGAAAGGCAAACACAAGGAGGGTGTTGGTGGAGAAGGGGAGGAGGTATGGAAGGAGGGGTGATTGGGCATGTGAGGGAGGGTGTGAGTTAACAGGGAAGTAATACAGACGATGTGAGATGTTGTCTGGTGTGGTCCAATAAAGCCACAGGATTTCACGGTAGCCACAAGCATGAGATGAGGGGGATCTTAACATGGGGGCTGCATTGTCTCAGGCAGGATCTGAGATTGTGTGTGAGAGCGTCACAAATAAGCGATTGCCAATGTTTTATTTATCTTTATGTATTTATTTAGCAAAGAACGGTCCTAATTTTATTAATAAAAAAAAAAAGGATATCCTGGCTGAGACAGCAGACATGCGTTAGTGTTCCGCACATGTACAATATCTTTATTACAAATTATTTTGTAAATTTAAAAAGAGTATCTATTCTACATGCAAGCGGGAAGCATGTGTTGGACCAGGCTATTCGGAATTCGCGTACCAAGCTCTCTCATACATGTCACTAATGCTGCAGTGGTAAATATGAGGTCAGGGACACGTGCATGTTGCCCGGAATCCTGCGCATTATAGAAGCTTCCTGCAGTCTCCCATGGGAACTGAGCGCTATGTTCCGATCAAGCGGCCTTAGATCATACCTACCTGGCACACTACAGCGACTGCACGTCACATCTATGTGTGTAAATGAGGGAACACGGTGAAAGAACAGACAACGTGATCAGCATAATGCTATCATATCTCCATCTGATAATATAATGGCAGAGAGCTGCGTAATTTTACGTGTTCTTTAAACACTGTGATCCGGTGTATTCAAGGTAGCGCTGGAATACAAAGTCATTTGCTATTGAAGTTGCGTTGTTTTTGTCTGTGAATAATGCATGCATTTCAATCTTGGTTGCGCTAATAGCATAAAGGCACTCATTAGCTATTTCGGGCTAGGTTTCAGGCTTTGGCCCATAAACCCTTAAGCGTACATGTCACTGACAAGACAAATCCGGCCTTCACTCGTCAGACGCTTCCATATGAAATGCAGAAATAGATGGACACATGAGCCATTTCCGCCATAGTCTTTCCTTGTGTGTTTCAGCGCTGTGTATCCTGAAGCCCAGTAAATGAAAGTGTGCATTGAATTTGCAAGCACTTAAAGCCGCCATACAGAAATGAGTTCCTGCTCCACACATCATCTGTGCGATGCACACTGTTAGTTCTGCAAAACATATCCTGGGTATCAGGGAACAATGTTTAAGCAACACCTGTAGAACATCAAGAATTGATATTTTAACATGGAATAAGTTCATTTTAAAGTGAGACACTCAAATTCATCGATTATCATTCTGGAATCAGGCGCACTCCATTTCTACGCTGCATGCTCCGCACTGGAGAGCTGCTTGGACATTCCGTCGCTCTGCTGCTGGCCTTCGAGGTGTGCTGGCTTTGGCTGGGTTTGACTCAGCTGGGTGGAAATGCTGACACCAAAATTATCTGCAGGAGAATCTATTGAAGAACATTTGCCCTTCTGTTTCTCGGTCCCAGCTTTTCTTTCGTTCCAAAAGGCCTCAGAACTGAGAACCGTCAACTTAGTAAATGGGTTCCAGATCAGCGTGCCCTGGTTGGTTCCGTTTGTGTCCCCGTGAGTCAGAGCACTGCCGCTCCCTAATCGGCCAAATCAGATCATACCTGCATATTAATGCATAACTAATTACCTGACCAGAGGTATTACTGCTACGAGTATGCAGGTAAACTACGCTGGCAGGGTCAGTCTCTGCCTCCGCACAAGTCTTTCCTCTCCACTCATTACTGTAGTAATGAAGTTAAGCTTTCCTCCTCCCCCACCCCCACCAACATCTATCCTCTGTCCTGCTCATCTGCAGCTGGAACACTTTGCTTCTGTGTAGTCATATTACAAGCTTTTATTGTCAGACAAGATTTGACTCAAACCTTTAAAGATGCAACGGAAAACGAGGGAAAAAGATTTGATTAAAACCAATTTAATGTAATGAAAAATGTATTTTAAAGCAGTCATGCATTTAATGTGACATGTAAAATATTTTGTAGAACCGGTTTTAGGCGGTGCTTCTGCCTTTACTCTCTAATGACTGTAAAAGGCTGATGGCTGTGCTGCTTTTATGAAAAGGTGGATCATTGACAACAAAGCTTGTCAAAGACAGCCACATCATTTACAGACAACGGCCGGACTATGACATCGTTTACAAAGCAGTAACAGATATTAGACTAAATGTTCATGACGGCACAGACTGACTACTAACAGAAGAATAGTGTGCTTTATTGTTTTGGTGCAACATGTGTGAGCATTTGTGAGTTTCTTGGCTCAGGGCCGGGGAACCTGTTATTTGGGCTGCCTCTCTTTTCCTCCCTCACTCTCTCTCTCCATCCCTCAGCTGCCAGGCATTTGAGAACTGGAGTACTTTTACACATAGTTAAATCCTGAACAGTCCAAAACTCACCCTGCAGGCGGGCAGGCTCACGCCGCCGGATCAGGATAACGGGACTGCCATCTGCTGGTCACTTAGAGAAATCCTTTTTTATTTTTTAAACATAGGGAAGTGGGGGAAAGGATTATCTCACCTCCCAGAATTGAAAAACGTCACTGACATTTAAGGAGATGACAGTGTCTCAAAGTCCTCTGAATATTCTGTAAAAAGAAAAAAGGTTTGGCTCAAAGAAATCATCTAGAAGAAGAGAAGAAAGATTTTAATGTCATTGTGCATTGAACTCCAGGTTCACAACACAATTGCATTTGAGATTTTCTGTGTCTCCTGTCCTTCTTTCTGCATTTTTAAAACATGTCTTATATTTTGTGTATATGTTGAGTTGACTATCAAGAGCACGGTGCAGTAAAAGCAAACCGATCGCAAAGACCAAGCATCACCTTCCATTTTAAGCCATCTTTGCCCTACAGAATGTTTTTTTTCCCCACAATCTGTACAGCAAAAAGTTGTACACCCACAGGAACAAATGCCCCAAAGGGGTCTTTCTCTGAGTGCTTCTCAGCTGAACATGCTACAGTCCTCTGGCATTGTTGAAAACAACTGGACCAGCAATGAGCCTTTGCCCCCTGTGCTAATAACAGAAGAGAAGAGCCTGTTTGCTTTTCCTTCTTTGAGATTTAATAAACAAAGGCCACTGCTGATTGAGCAAAAGAAAGGGAGGGCGAGATTCAATGAGGGTGGTTGGGTCGGTGGGGCACAGTTTTTGGACGGGGTAACATTTAGGATCTAAAGATCACAACTCAGTGGAGCAGTAATCCTGCAGACCTGATATATTTTGACAGTTGCCCAGGCCTCACTGCACTGCTCAATCCTCCCTCTATGCCTTCTCCTCCCAATCCCTTCTTCCCTCCCCTCCATCTCTCATAAAGCATTGATATGCATGACAGCCATGGGGCCCCATGAAGGAGGGATACAGGGAGGATTGGAAGGATGGGAGTCGGGGCATTAAATGTGTGTACACTGCAACAGGAAACAGTGGCAAGGTGATGGCTCCCCTGACACAAGGTAGGGCCCAGCGGTGGCTCTGAGCCGCCCGGCCTTCCTTTAGTTTGTCAAAACAGACGGATGAAAAACATCTCTTTTGCCATCTCCCTCCTGGTGGAACAGCATGAGATGCATTTGTATTGTTAAAAAGCCTGGTACTGAGAGCAGACCTTTTCTTTTCCCGGGACTCGTTTTCAGGGAGAAATGGACTTTTATATAGATTTAAATTGCACTTTTTCTGAGAACTCAACAGACGTGATTCAGATGTCATGTACTATTAGACAGCTTTCAACCTGCAAAGTGTAGTGCATGTCGTATATTAAAAATATATATATTTTCTGTGACCTACATGAATTCTTCTTCAGCCTAAATATACACTAACAATGGATTGCAGGTTTTCTTCAGAGTTGGTTTACACCTGTTGATGGTGGCACCAGGACAGTAGATCATCAAACATAATCAGACTTTATAGTGCTTTGATTATGTCTAGCAACTGTGTTTACATTCTTTCAATCACTGAGTGATCTGAGAAATGTGGGTTATGAGTCGCCACGTGCAGGTTCACAGACAAAAGCACACAAAGTATGGATTTGTGTTTAATTTAACAGTAATACTAATGTTAACTGGGTAAGCACCACAGACACTCACAGTAGGACTTTCCATCCAGGTAACCTAATGGTTTAGTCTCTCTGCTGAAAAAATTATCAATCTTTCAATCCTGCACACGTCCCAAATACTTCTTAAAGTTGAATTCAAAGAGATTTGGTTGACAGCTGATAGAAGGAATTCAATCCAGCATCTATTTCCAATGCAAGGATTTGCTTTCTGCTTGAAAACCTGATACGACAAACTTGTTTACTGTCAGCTCAGTTTAATGGAAATGAGGACACACTCGATGAATGGGATTATTGGATGTATTTGAACACAACCTGATAAATTTGGTTTAAGCTCATCAAGCAACGTGAAAAATCAGCTTTATTTAGAACCTTCATAATGTCCACAAATTACTCTGTTAGTGAAATGGTGGCCACGGGGCCACCGTCAACCCACAAGTGTTTTGGGACCCCTCTGAAGGTTTACACAACCACTTTTCAGAGAGCCTGACAGCTGCAGAGGGAGCTGGCACGGCCGTGTTGTGGCCCGTGCCAGGATTGAGGCTGGCTCGGCTCAGATCAGCCACACACACACACACACACACACGAGCAACGGGAGCTCATCCTCACACCCCAACATACACAAAACCTCAGACAAACATGGGCACAGAAACCGAACACACACACACACAGTCGCACACAATATACAAAAGGCAGATTAGCAAGATTTAAATCCCATTAAAGCTATAAACAAATGTTGACTACACTGCGTTAGAACCAGAAACATAAAAGTATATGAAAAGTTGAGATGTTTTTGAAGTCAGCTTTAAAGAGAAAGAAAAAAGTTTGTTTTTTTTTATTAATCATTCCCGAGACATCATTTATGTTCAGGGTTTTTTGTGACATGGTTTCTGGATGTAGCAACATTCAATTAAAAAGCCATGCAGAATAACATTCATGAATCATGAAGGCCTTTTTCCAACCCTCTAATTAGTAATGTATTTTTTATTCTTTTAATTTGATTCACAGTCACTTTCTCCAATAATTCCACTCAGTTTGGTCGCAGACTCATTCAGGATGATGAAGGCAGACAGCTGATGTGTGAATTTACTCCTGTATTATTACGGAGGAATTTATTCCCACGGAAGTAAACTGCACTGCCAAGTTTCTCTTTACCTTTCGTAACCCTAAATCATTCTTAACCCTTTATACTTCACCTGACAGACAGCTCTGCCCACAGGCTCCTGTTCAGGTTGGATTGGAGACCTGATAATATTGACAGCGAGTTACTAAATCTTCTTTCCTACTGCTCCTGCCTTCCTCCACACACACGTCCCTTTACAGTTTCCTCTGGGCACCTCTCTCTCTTTTTTGACTATCTTTACAATCATTCAGTATTATTTCCTCCCTCCAATGAGAGGTTCTGGTATTGGGGGAATTCCTGGGGGGGGGGGGGGGGGGTGCATAGACACTGCCTTTTAAAAACTGTCAAAAAAATGTCAGGGGGAAGGAAGTGCTGCAGGAATTATAAGGTAACACATTATACATTTATACAGGATTTTATGTTAAATACCCCAAAACGGCTCGCTTCCTTTTCATGTGAATATGAGACACACATAAGATACTAGAGTGTTTTATTTTCACAGTATGAGATTCATTAATATTTAACTGCTCTCTAAAAAAACAAGTTTAAGCCTTTACCCAGAGGACTTATCTCTCCTACAGCCTTTATTTCAACCTTTATTTTGTAACCTGTCCAGATCTGGTCTTTGTTTTCACAGCAAAAAGCACAGCTGGACATCATATCTTGCATATCTTTAGACATAATTATATGTGTTTGCATATATGCATGTGTGTACATAGATATACACATTTGTACATTACTATTTATACTTTAGAACCTTTTTGCACTGTTTTTATATCATTTAGACCCGACACCTGTACTACGACGCTGCTCAACTCGTATGTCTTATTTGTCCCTTGAATGTGTATATAATGTATGTATGACTGCTGCAAATCGAATTGCCCTCCGAAGGACAAGTCAAAGTGAAGTGAAGTGAAATCATAACTTTTCCTCTGTACCAGTAACCAGATCCAAAATCAAGAAGAGTGAACTGTTTTTTTTTGTTATATTGAACTTGAAATTCTGAAATTTGTGATGATTTATCTTCAACAAGTCACAGTCAGTTACACCTGATTCATCTATCTGGTGCAGCACATCTGGCTTTGTAAGCCTGTAGCAGAATTGAACAGATCTGGTATTTGTTCAAAGAAAAAAAAGTCATATTTTCAAAACTGTGTTTTTTTTTGTTTTTTTTTGCTTAACTATGAAGAGTGAAGATTTAAATTGAGCTATCGATAGAGGCATCCACAGATCTCGGCTGATAAGGGGATCTTTATCGCCGAGGTTAGCTAAAGAAGAAACTTGATGTTAGTCTATTACCAAAATATTTGCAAATGAATAGAGCCACTGATTAAAAAAGACAGTAGACTGACAGAGAGCCCTGAGGCGACTGATTTAATGGTTTGACAGCTGATGGTCGCTCACTGGTAAATGTGCTAATGAGGTGATAGAATTTCCTACAAAGGCAAAATAGCACTTCAACCTCCCTTCAATACAATAGCCAGTTCCTCTCTTTCTTTTGCAAAACACTCCACAGATGGAAAAGCAACAGTTTTGCTAATACTAACGACCGGGTGTGGAAGGGTTGGATTCGCCTTCATAACAATGTCTTCCACAGATGTAGGCTCTCTTAAGTGCTGATTTATTGGCATTTGGCATCTGGCCCATTTGCATGGGGTTAATCTCAAACGGATAAAGAAGGGAACTCCATTCCCCTGTGGCTTTAAAAACAAGGTTTGATATGTAAATGGTGTCCCCTTAGCTCCAGCAAATTCAAAATGTATCTCCTCTTCAATAAGGTAATTGGTGCTGTTGCTGAATCATGGGAAAATACATCCATTTTATTTTCAATTTTTTCAAGTCAGGCTGTAAATGAGGGTGGGATGAGTTTTGGTGTGGTAATATTTTAAAGGTTGCACCAGGAATAAAAAACAGATTCCTCAGTTCAGTAGTCCCACCTTTTTTGAGCAACAAGCAAAGCATTGTGCTTTTTTTTATGCTGTCTCAGTGGACTTGATACTTATTTTCTACCTCTCCTCTCTCCCTCGCTTTCTCCTTCCACCTCGTATTCCCAACGCGCTGTCTGCACGCTTGCATCTAATCACAGATTACCTCATTGGGGGGGGGGGGCTGCCTTTGCAGCATGTGCGCACATTGGTGTATAGGTGCACACGTGTGATACTGTATGTGCAATTTGAGTTTCTGCTGGGGGCTGTGAGGGGGGCTTAGCGCCACACTGAGTTTCAATGGGAGCCCACACCACCACTCTGCCAGTTCTTATCTCCTCACATGCAGGAGCGCAGTGGCACCGAGCCGGTGGCTTATTAGAGAGGCAGGGAACGTATCCCAAATACCCCCACCGCCACTGCACACGCCGGCACACAGCAGTGTGTGGATCTATGTTTCTATCTGGGCCTGTGGCAGCAGGGCCCATAAGGAGAAAGTATGTCTAAGTGTTTATCGCTTTTTCTTTTGTGTTGATGATGCAAAAAGAAATTGCGATTTGGAGAACAAACAGCAGCAGGAGAGGAAGTTGTGCTACTTTATGTCGGCGGCGGAAGCACTGTTTTCTGCTTCAGGGTTGTACTTAAACTGATCAAGCAGAGAGAAAGAACGAGGGAGCAGGCGAGAGAGCGTAATAAGAAATACATTGTTTTTATATTGTTTCCTCTGACAGAAGAAACGCCGTTCGTTGTGATTTGGCGGTTATTGCCACTGCTGTGGGGTGAGGCGAAGTATTATTTTGGAGGCAAATGAGTGGAGTCTGGACATTGCATTGTTACTTTAGTCTGTTGTTGGTAGCTGTACCTCCACCAATATGTCTATATTATAGCAATCACATAATGAAACAACGTCAGAGGCGCTGAACGTGAACATCCCCCATTAACCTGCAATCAAACTCAATCTTGCTTTCGTCTTTTTACACGTGTAAGCATCATCTTTAAATGCAGAATATGTACTGTAGATTAAAATGCAGACACTATTGTATTGTAATTTTGCAAGAATAGTGTATACTGTATATATATACTGATGTGCTTAGGTAGGTATACAGTAAAGTAAAAAAAAACAGTTAAAAATACTTTGAAAGTGAAGCTGCTTCCATTTATTTTGTGACAATACAATGACACAGGTTTGACAGTATAAAATTATAGTTTATAAAACTATTCAGATATTTGTTATGTATTTTCCAGATTTTTCTTCACTATGTGGACGCTTTTAGTCTTCATAGCAAATTTTATGAAGGTGTGGAAACAGTCTGAGTTACACTCAGAGACATTTCCTATGTCCCCTTTTTAACCTCCTTATATTAAGGTAGCCACTGAAGAGTGACCGTCAGGGGCATCTGAGGCTGGTGGTCCGCGAGCATGGATGCAGCATTTGCCCGGTGGGTTTACACACTCTCTTCACTGTCAATCGAGCACCCCATCCGTTCCTTCCTCTTACCGTGTCATTCTCAGTTAGTTTGTGTGATTACTGTGTGCAATGTTTAAACTCGAGACCTCCAGCGTGATTGCGTGTGCATTCAGGTTCCTGGGGATCACCACCTCCTTGTCATTGGCTTCATTTGTCCTTATACATTAGCATGTGTGTGGAATGTTCATGGACAGGCTTCTAATCAAGGGTATGCAGACAGACCTCACAGAGCTCGGATGAGAGTGTGTGGGTAGGATTGTGCGAGTGAACAGATACAGTATGTGTGAACAGTGCGTCTACAGGATGTGTGTAGGAGTGTTTCTCTCTGTCTTAGCAGAAGGTGTTTTTTTATGTGGTTAAGTTTGTATTTGCATATATGCACATGTGATAATTAAGATTGTGGCTGTGCATTTTCGTCTTAACATAACTGTGTGTGGCATTCATACACGCATGTCTACCCCTCTCACCCCCAATCTTTGTGTGTAAGCTAGTTGTACTCCCATTTCCAGTGTACTGACAGTGGAAAACAAATGTAAATGACTGAGGGGAAAAGTCTATATAAGGGACAAACCTCTGGGTCTGTGGTGAGTCCCCTTCAGCCCTCGGAAGGCTCACGATGCTGACTTATGCTGGGATGCCTCCTGGAACCCCCCCCAAAAAAAAGAAAGAAAGAAAGCATGGATGCCAAGACGGGGGATTCAGACCCCAGCCTGGGGCATCTCTTAAGGGGAGTAAGAGAAGAGGCACTCGGAAGGCCCTGGAGGGGATCCAACCTGCATCCTCATCCTCTCAACTGTTGCGAAATGATTGGTGGTTTGTGGGAAATCCACCAGCGTGGACGCTTCAGCTAGCTGCCTCCAGATGTGAGGAAGGAAGAAATAGGATAGGAACCCAACCACCACAATGAGCGCTTTACTGTATGCAGCAATGTTATGTTGATAACACATCATTGCGTTGTCAGTAATTGCAGTGTGGGTTTTTTCGTTTTAGTTTTTCACAGTGGACTTTGTAAATCCTGTCGGGAATAGCATTTAGGAAGTGAAACAGTCAAAATAATTGTAACATTTTGTTCATTGTTTTCCCTGGTTGCAGATTGATTCATCACTAAGTTGGGCAAAATATTAAAAAAACTGATGGCTGATGGCTCAACCGTTGACGACGGGACATTGCATTGCTTCCGTGCGTCATTTACGGCTGAGTTGCACATGTTTCCACAAAATATGTATGTCCTAAATAGATATGCCAATTACCCTAATGGAAACCAGGGAGCGTGACCGCTTCAATTAGCAGACCTGTTCCCGTTTCATTTTCCTTGCAACACCTCGCAGAGTTTGGTGATGAAGCACGCTGCGTTGTGGCGATTATATGTTGCCTGTCCTGCAGCTGGAAATTGAACTGATCTGGCACAACAGGATGATTTTACCAACAACACATCCAGTCCAGAGGCATCAAATTTACAATGCAGGCTGCTTGTAAATGCATGGCTCTTCTGTGTATCTCGAACATGTTGGTGCCGGTATAATTGGAATCAACACCATGGGAATGAAATGCCGTATTCACCGGGTTGGGCCTCAGTAAGAGAAGTCACAGTCTGGTGACTCCGCATAGTAGTTGGAAATTGTGTTTGAATGAAACAGCATGTGTTGACATGAACACACAAATGTGTGCACAGACACACAATAAAAAAGGGAACTCAAATCTAGGTCTTCTCTGCACATTTTAACATTACAAGCGAAATGTAATAAAACAATATGATTTCAGTTTGAAGATGTAGCGATGCATGAGAAAAGAACTGTTTTTTAAAACAATAACTTCAGCAGCAGTTCACTACTGTTCCTGCTAAGGTCTACAAGTACTTTTCTTCCCTGCAACACGCATGAGTAATTCACTTTCCATCCTCCTCTTCCTCTATGCCTCTCCTTCTTGTTCTTGGCGGATTTATGGGCTTGTTAGTGAGGAAGTTCTGTTTCACTTTAGGCAACTAAGACATATTTCAGTTTTTTTCTTTTTTTACTCTTGAAATGTAGCAATTACAGACGGCAGGAGATCCTGATTTTTCCACTGTGAGAGCTGCGTTTAACTGAAATCAGCCAGTCCGTTGCTCTTTGCTTCCCTTTCTCTCTTTTTTTTTTTTTTTTTTTTTACTGGAGGCTGTATTTAGTGAAGAAACTAGATTTGGCTCCTGGCCCATTTCCATTCTCCTCTTTCTGTGAGTCAACCTGCTATTATCACCGTCATTTCCAAACATAAAGGACTCATCTGAAAAGGCTCAATGCAAATCTCATATCTTACATGAAACAGTCTTGATTCATTTCCCCTGTGCTTTTTCTTCCTAAGCCTTCAAACACACTCCTCGCACCCTCCTCGCACCCCCTCAGTGCACTAACCCCCTATAGCTGGAATCACGCCTTTCAACATCTACTCAAAGGAATGGAGAAGTGCCCTGTGGACCATGTGGACTGCCCTTTTTTCTTTCCTCCAGTCAATATCTGCCCACAGCAGGTGCCACGCTGGGCCTAAAGATAGCAGGATATTGAAAGAGAAGTATTGGGAACATAATTTACAGTCTGCACAGTCGTCTTATTCTGTGGGATAATGCATCCTATTACCTGCAACTGTTGTGTCCTTGTTTGTGGATTTTTCTCTCTACATATGGAAATCTAAATCTTGTGTATTATTTTACCACATACATTACAACATAAGCACATCCAGACTATAAATGTGTCTATAGCTTATTTATTGTCCATATTCAATGTTTTTGCTTGTAATACTCATACTCAACATGACTCATGTGCTAATGTGTCTGGAATTACCACTACAATGGAAATGGGTTGCTCTGCCTCTTGCAGGATGGCAGTGGAGGACATGCACTGCATCGGTGCCAGATAGGGCAGTGGGACCCACCAATGAGGCAGCTGTGACCTTGGAAACAAAAACTCTCAAGAGCGTAAGCCAAACCCGCGCCCTGCTTCCCCGTGGTGTGCCAGCAATGCCAGGTGCCCAACCAGAAGCATTTGTGAAGGCCATCCTGGAGCCGTGCGCTGCCATCCCGGGGCTGTTTTACATCAGAATTGAGAACGCAGTAAAGACAATATTGACTGATTTTGCTGATTGGTGGGTTTGCAGATGTCTGTTTACTCGACAATTCTGGCGAAATACATTTGGCTTTAATAATAAAGTGATTTAAATGTCGAAAGCATTCCTCTTTCTTTCTACTGCAATTTTCTGTACGTCCCTCCTCCACGTGTTATTTTAGACCCAGTAGAGCCTAAACAGCCGTGACTTTGTTGTCCAACCTTTAAACCAAAATATTAAATCAATGACTTCATTAAAGCAAGATTAGAACCTTCAGTCGAACGGCACATGTGAACCATCCTCAAGCCGATCTTACAGTGGCTGGATGATGCTTGTATCCCACAGCTCGAGCCTTGAGACAATCACCAAACCTCCCACTGAGAAAAGATTATCAAAGGACGTGTGCAGAAAGTCGTTGCTCACCACAGAGTCCTCGAGGCGAACAGAGAAAACATGCATGCATCAAGTAAAACATCGCTGAACGTAATTAACCGCCGTATCCTAGTGGTCACTGGAACCTTAAAATCAATAATACCATTAGTAAAACAACAGAACACGCAGAACCGCCGCCTTGATGCTTGCTTGTGGAAAGACTTGTCTCTAACTCACAGCTGTGTGATTGTTTATTTGATTTTAGCATCTTCTCCTGACGTACAAATCAAGCTATTGATGCTGTACGCGGAATAACATTGTTAAAGTGAATTCACACCTGCAGACTAAAACAAGCTCAAAATTACTCATTTTATTTATGCAGCAAGGTGGTCTTCTATTTTTCTCATGTTTCTAGCATGTAACTGTTGCTTCTATTGCACTATGAAGCAAAACATATAAGTAGATGAATGCACAAAATGATCTTAAGATTTATTGTATTTTTTTGCGTGCCTTTTTTAATTTCAGTTTCAACACCCACATGAAATAGAATAACCTTCCCTGCTTGTATAACCTTCTGCATTCGATTACCATATTAGCGTCCATAACAGCACAGCATGAGGCTAATTTGTGAGCTATGGATGTCTTTGGAGAAGGTCGAGGTAATGAAGTGTTCACCAAGAACATGAGCTCAGCTTATTAAACATTGCTAATTGTTTATAGTCACTGGATCAGACATTTTGTGTTTTAAAATAATGTGATGTCAATTCTTCTTTCTGCTCCCAACTTTTTCTGACTGGTGTTCTTTGTGATCTCTTCTCATGCAACAGCCTCTACAAATTTCATATTGTTTAATTTGTTTGTTTGTTTGTTTTTTTTGGGGGGGGGCTTGAACAAGAACTTATATATTTGCACAATATCATTTTATTTTGATGCATTTACAATATACAGCATATTTATCAGCAGACAGTAGATCAATAGGAATCCTTTGAGAAATGTCACCTTTCAACAAGTACTAAAAGACCACCTAAATATTACCCAATGTCCAACTATCCTGCAGCCAAAGCTGTCTCTGTGTGTTTTAAAAATAATGCAACACACAAAGCTCTACAATAAATAATTATGGTATTCTAGAGAAGATAAGATTTATTACCAGGTTGTCGTAGTATATTTGTTTTGATGGAGGTAACAAATGAGCTAATAAATGGTCAAATAATACTTAGACTTACCGGGTAGGTTAAAGGGGGAGGGGAAGAACGTGTTCTAAGATCCCTTCGATGAAAATATGTCACTTTATCAAGACCCAAATGCTTCTTGCCGAGGTAAAATTTACAGACAGTAATGAGCGGTATAATCATACAAATTCATTTAGCAAATACAAATGTCTCAATCGAACATTGCTAAGCGTCGGGGGCAAAAATAACCGGCAAAGAATGTAGAATATTATACAAACTAATCAGTGAATTCCTGCTTAATGCTTGATTGCAGTGAAAAGGTACGAAAGTAGAAAATCACCTGCTTTGTCAAATAATTGAGAGACCAAAAGTGAGACGAGAACAGAGGGGGCGCAAAGAAGTTAGACGGACAAGAAAGGGGGAAGTCTTTAAGGAGAGTGTTTTCTTTTCAGATTGAATACATGCTCAAAAGGAAACCCCGCGGTGTCTTGGTGAAGCCACCTGCACACAGAGGGCAGGCTGCCACTGTGTCAATGGGCGCTGCACGCACACCCCAGCAGGCTTCCAGATAGCGGCTAAAGAGCTTATTTCCCAAATCTCTTTATCCTTTCTAGAACTGTGAGACATTGACAGAAAGTCAG
Source organism: Brachionichthys hirsutus (assembly GCF_040956055.1). Classification (NCBI taxonomy): domain Eukaryota; kingdom Metazoa; phylum Chordata; class Actinopteri; order Lophiiformes; family Brachionichthyidae; genus Brachionichthys; species Brachionichthys hirsutus. The sequence goes on along the minus strand of NC_090914.1, from coordinate 6,744,848 downwards.
TTAACTCTAGCCAGTGGCAGCTGCATGGGTTTTGCATAATTAATTATTTATACGGAGCCAGACATAGTAATTACCATCCAGATGAATATGATATTCTAATCAGGCAGGCTTTAATTTTAATTGCCCTCCAGCATCTAACTGTCAGTGCTGGCCTGGCTTGATAAAGTGGAGAGTCTCTAAACACCATTAGACATCTGCTCTGAGAGCATTGCCTCCTCTCCCCACCAACCCCGCCATCCACCATAAAAATCAATACAGGACCAGGTTGTGTTCGTGCGTGCGATCTTGCTCATTTTTCCGTGGAAAGCCATTTTTCGTCAATGACAAAACCGGAGCAGGGCTTCAAGCCATGGAGCCCCCTCCTTGATGATTGATGAGGCCACTAGTATTTTTGGTTTCTTTTCTCTCTTTTCAAAGTCTAGTCTCAATTATATTGTATGGATGAGCTTATCATCGTGTTATTTTTGTCCAATCATAAATAGGCTTCATTGAGCGACGCACAAAGATGGAATGGATGAAATTAAAAAAGTTATTTACAGTATCTTGACATATTTAGGCAAATAACAGCAGCTTCCTCTGTTGCACATGCATGTCTGTATGACTGCACTATGGCGATGTGATAGATTACGCTTGTGGCTCACCAATTTCTCCGATTTGGGAATTTCGCGTCTGTGGTGCCGGACTTCTGAGAGCCCTTGATAGATCTCAGTACAGCAGGCACCATAATCCCAACAGCTGGTACTATGCAAGGCTTCTTTCCTTTCCAACCACAATTCTAATAGAAAAATACTACATGCACATTTCACAGAGGCCTCACAGTTAAAGCTGTAGCCCGCTGTAAACATTTTATTTCATTATATAATTGTAGATGTTTGTTATGGAATTAAATTTGATTACATATATTGAACCAGTGCTGTCAGTGACTGACAGCACACGTCTCCATTTGCAATCATTAAAACACGGTTTTTAAAATGCCAGCTGTTTTTTTTTTATACATATATAGTAGGCAGTTGTGGCAAACAACCCGTTTGTTGCAGACACGCACCATATGTGTGTTTATGAACAGCTGATAGCACCAGTTTGCTTATCTTTTATTTTTTCCCACGTACTACATGCTATATGCTACTCTACGCAGGTGCCGTGAGTTAAGGCTGCACCTGCACTGTTGCAAAGAGATGAACTGTGTGGAAATGAAACCACTTAAATTTCCTTGACACAATCTGGAAAGCCGAGGAAACATATGGAATGCACAGTTATTACGGCTCTGCACCTCGTGTGAGAAGATGGATGGCTTTACAGATGTTCCTGACAGACTGATAAAGCCAGTGGCCTCGGCCGGTTTTGTACATTTTCCCAAGCACTAGATGAAAACGAGATATTTTAACCATTGTTGTGCATATGAACTATTTTATCCCTGTTATATCTCATTTTATTGCAACCTTTTCAGCCAAAGCATTGCTTTCAGCCTCTTGGTTGCCTTCAGGTACAGATAATGAAATGGTAATTGACAGCACTTGTAAACGTATTTGAGCCCTTCAAAAACCCTCGGTTATCTCCGAAGCCTTCCATTGTCTCTTATCATCATTGTGCATTCACAATGTGCAGCAAAATTCCTCCATGCAGCTTTGCTCATGGTTTTTTGATCTCCACACACTGCGGCCGAGGTGAGAGGAAGTAAGGTCTTCAGATGTCTACGGCTCCTCATGCCCAAAGTTTGAATTTCATTAAATACCCCCTCTGCTCCCTCGGCTAGGAGGAACAAAGCCTGAGCCGGACTCAGTGGTAATCCTGCCTGCGAGGCGCTGGTGTCAGAGGTCGCTCGTCGCCAGCAGATGAATCCTGTGGTTGGGGTGGCAGAGGCTATGACGGAAAGGAGAAGAAGACAGAAGAGCCCTTTTTCTCAGGTTCTCCAAGGAGAATCTAATGAGGAGGATTGAAGGAGAGAGGAGCCACGCAGCTGCTCGGGTGGAGGCGAGAGGCAAACTGGGGGAGCACTTCAATGCAGAAGGCAACAGAGAAGAGAATGAGGTAGCGAGTGAGAAAAGTCTAATGCGTAACATGAAAAAAATATAGCAAGACATAAGGCACAATCAGAGGGTGCATTCTGTGGTGTTGTGTGAGACCCACTTAGTGCCTGAGGACAAGCCCAAGGCTAATAAAGCTGAAAGTTGGTAGACGCTCTGACCTTGCTTTGGAAAGAAAAGCCCTAATAAGGACACAGTCTAAAGAGAGAGAGGGGGAAAAAACCTTGTTTCTCTCCAGAGCAAACACGCTGTCCCTGTTTCATACACTCTCCTTTCATTATAGCCCAGAGAGGAAGAGGAACCTATAGGCACCCTAATGAAGGAGATCGTTGGATCGGGCACATTAAAAGGAGGGATTAGACGGTGTCTGACATGGAAACTGACTTTGAACATGTTCATAGTGCATGATGGGCTGTGACATTTCCAATTCAATTATAAGAGGCTTTCAAAGTAATGGGATTTTAGAATGTGAGAGGATCCCTAGTTTTAGTTTCATCTGTCAAACACAGGTTTGGAGAATATTACACTTAGTTATATGGTAAACATTTAAACATGTAATGTTGAACTGATTTAATTGCTTTTACTCTGACTAATATCAACTTTTAAGCAGTGGACATCATGCTTAAAAAAGCCTTTCAGATCCATGGAGGGCTTTGAACTACAGTTTGGTGTGACTGGTTTCTGAATGAGGATCGCATCGAGAGCGTGCATGATTAGATTAACTATAATTCATTGTCCTCTCCTTTGCTTTGAATTGAAGTACTTGGTAAATACACTAGTTGGAGTTCATTGAGTTCATTGAGTTTTTTTTTTTGAGTCACAAATTCCATCCAATTAATTATGCCTTGTATTCTTATTTAAATTGATGACATTGCATCCACAGGTTGGAGTATGGATCCTGTCAAAGTTGGAAATTAAAATTTAAACGATGCATTGTTTTCAATGTTTTTATTTTCCCGTCTTCTCTGGAAGGAAAAGGGTTTTATCCATGCTGTATTAGTTCCTCACAGCAAGCGGCGGATGATAAGGTAAAGGTACTTGGATCAGAACGGCCAAGCCTGCAGCTGCCTGCACTGAGAAACTTTGACAAGTAGTCAATATGATTCCTCCAGGGGTGTGTGTTTTTCTACTTAGGCTCAGTCAGTCAGAGCACTTCTTGGACTCCTGGTGATAAAAAAAAATAACTTTCACCATACCCAATACAGAAGATAATTTGCCCTGTGATGTTTTTATAAGGAAGCAAGGGATTAAGGATTCTTCCGAGCTCTCCTTCATGAATTCAAGATTAGCAACATGGTCCGACCACACAACCAATTTCAAGGAGATATTTTAAACCTGTTAGATCAGAAGATATGTTGGAGCCTGATATCTAAGAGACGATGGACGGGAGAGAGAGAGCCGATGGACGGGAGAGAGAGAGCCGAGCCAGTGCTGTTCATGCAAGTGAATCCATTTGTAGAACCATTGCATGTGTGTCAGGGTTTGTTTCTCCTTTACCACAACCTGCTGAGCATGCCAGAGCAAATCCTTGTGAGTTGGCCCAGCTCTTCAACATTAATCTGAGGCAGGGGTGACCATCCACAATCTAAATTGAGCCCTCGGAGACCGTTCACCCAGAGAGAAAGCGCTGTTAGAGAGCTGGAGGGACGAGGAAGGTACAGCGTGCCTCCCGGTCTAACAGCTTGTGCTGCTGGAGATGAGATAAGGGCTATCAGCTGCTCAGCGCCGCTGAGAGGAAGTGCTGCATTTTGATGCTAAGGGCAGCAGCAGTTGCTGCTGACAGGCACAGGGATCTGAATGTGAGCTCGGACAGGCATCAAAGGCCAAAGTAGAGCCAATATAAACGGAATGCTCAAGGAATGTTGCCGAAACATGCATTGCACTGATGCAGACGTGGAGATTTCATCACTGTGCTGTTATTTCTGGTTGATTCTCCATGAGTGAATCTTTCAACAAATGAGCTATAAATTGGCAGAAATACTGACATCATCATCTGATGGTACAATTCAAAATAAAGGTAATAAATCTCTCCAGTTGGTTAAACTATTCTTTTGGCCCTTATTTCCCACTGTTGCTTTCAGGGAAATCAGTGATTGCTAATCATTTTTTCATTTACATATGAATTTAATGTGGTTTCTGGCTAATCCCCTTCCTCTAAGTGCTGGATAACGGGCCATTTTTAGCTTTTAATCCATTCATGAAATGTGTTTGCTCATTGACTTGAATCATCGCCATAATTAAAGATATTAATTTATCATTTGAAATGATGGCTACTGTGCATCTAATTTGCATATATGAATTAATGGGTGAGTGATGTGTCATTATTTGATGTGGATTTTATTTTTTTCACAATGTTCACATTCATGCCATTTGGAACATTTTAAGAACGTCCATGCTCACACTGTAGTTTCAGTGATTTTTGTGTCATGTAAAAGCGAGAGCCATCTCATCATTTATGCATATGGTGGCCCATTACTCCAACATGAATGCCTCTCACCCACTCAGATGAATAGGCAAAGGTGCACGAGTGTAACCATTCAAAATTACAGCATCCAGACCTTCATAGCCTTATGACAGCCTTAAATGCATGCAAATTTACCAGTCAGCATTTTGGAATCATTAACTATTGTTAAGGGACTAATGCACACATTAATAATGCATGCTGGTTAAGATGTACGTACCTTATAGCACTTTAAACCAGAACATATTTTTAGTTCACTGACTGCTGACATCTTTTTTTTCCCTCCATACATAAATTTGCAGATGCAACATTTTGGAAGCTTGTATGTCTGTTTGCTTCACCGCTGGGTCCCCTGTGTCTTGATTTAGACAAAGAAAGTACTTGCTCTGTGATTCAGGAAGATCTTTTCGGCTCATGTTGTCAGTGGTGGATGCCGGAGGTTTGTGAAGACAGCTGCCCCTGTAGCTGTGGATCACAAACGCAGGAGTAGTCATTGCACACAAACCACTGTCAGTTCTCATCACTCCCACGGACCCCGAGGGCTGGGGTGTTGCATGTGAGTGAGGTGCTTACTTTGTGTTCCTCAGTCCTGATAGCCACCCTCGAGGCACCTTTCATCTGGAGATGTGCTCTCTGCTATTTCCAGCCCCTCTATATGTGAGAGCTGGAACCATCAAGAAGCACTAGATTGGAAAACCTGAGAGTGGCATCAAATAAATCCCCGGTTCCACAAGCATTTCCCCCCCACCTATTACAGAGCTCCAACTGACCAGCCAGCACAGCATCTAGTTAATAAATAGTTTCCACTGTGTTGACTCCTGGGAAAGAGGCAGGGAAAACAAACCATCTCATGCTGTTCCATAGTCTGCATTTAGATTTTTATGTCGAACCCACAGGGAACAGGAAAATGCCATTTTTTCACTGCAAACTTGGTGAGAGAAAAAGGTAATTTTTCATTTTTGATGAAGGAATGCAAACTAAACTAAAGGCTATTATTTTCCCTCAATAATCGCTTTAACTGTGCAGGAGATGATTACTAAAGGCAGCCTGTATGCACTTCCATGGCTCTGATTTTGTTGCTTTCCTTCTTTCACCCACTGGGATGATACTGCTGCTGAATGATTAACATTCCGAGTCCCTCTGTCTGAGTTCAAAGCTATCAGGTGTTACTAATGTGTTTCCAATTTCCTCCCATCCTCTTAGTGCAACCTGCTGAAAAACTGCATCAATATTACAGCGAGCGGTGCTTTTTGTTGCAGTGCTGCCTGTAAGCGTACAAGACAGCTTTCACATCTGATTATGACCCCTCATAAGCAGCGACTGCCACATCGCTCTAATTCCTGCCCCTAAACATCGCTTAGGGCAACAGAGGCATTCATATGGCCCCAATCTCTCTATTTCAAAGTGGCAGGAGAGTAATTGCAGGTGACAGTGCTGCCCATCTGAGTAGCTTTCTCAGTTGTGTGCGTGTGTCTACAATTTTGTTTGCTCCACACTAGCTTGTCTGAGTGGCCACTGTGGCAGATGTGGATATTGCTCCATCTACTCAATAAGCCTCAGGTCGATTGCCGCTCCACCACTCCTTTCTCCCCATGACAGTGTGAACTCCACCTCCTTGCCATTCGCCTAGGTGTGCAAATATTGATGATGGGCTTCTTTTCCCAAGGTCGCCTGTGAGGAAACTCGGAAACTGTGATGGTGTTACGCAAACAATCCAAGCATCTGGGCGATTCGAGCAGGTGGCGTCCAGACAACGCAGCAGCCAGGCTATTTGTTCAGTATAGGTGTGTCTGTGCATTTTGTGTGTGTGTGTGTGTGTGTGTGTGTGTGTGTGGTTGCAATCATGTCATATATGAAACTTGAATGAGAGAGGCGGTCAGTGTCACATGGGAGGCTCTCGCATTCTTCCACATTTGAAATCACACACAAACACGGTGTATGAATGCATATCCATTCCCTGTCTTTTATTCGGTAAAATCTCGCATGCTCTATTTTTGATAATTCATAAGCAGAACATAAACTTTAATTGAGGGCTTCTTATTTCATATAGACTGAAGAAAAAAAACCTGGATACTCATGCAGTTATTGTAGGCGAGAAAATGAAACATTACTATCAAAGTTGGACTGAAATCAAAGATTTCCGATGTCTTAACAGCCGTGAAACAATCAGCAGCAGGTTTGTTAAAAGGATACAGTTTCAGCCTTCAGAATTCCTCATTTGCATGACGATAGCAAAAAACAATGGGCAGATGCAAGTACATGTGTGACAGATTTTAACCATGCATTCAATAATGCATAAACAGGAGAGGAAAGAGAAAGGCAGAAAGGTCGTCAAAACAGGCAGGAAAAACAGATGGACAAAAAGATTTTATTGTTTTGCTCCTTGGCTCATTTTTAGTTACTGCGATGACTTCCAGGTTTACCCAAAATCCAAATTTCAAACACCAAACTACCACTTAGCCTTGGGCCAACATGCTAAAATCCCCTCCTCATACAGCCTAACTCATAAATAGTTAACATTTCAAGCACAGAAACAGCCCAACAAGCCTCCCAATATTCATATGCCGCTTGTCATACTCCTGTCACACATTTTAAGATGGATGAATGTAATATTAATCCTTCCACTGCCCCTCCTTTGCCTCCCCTAACACTCTCCGACTGCCGCCATGACTCCTACATTTTCCTCCCTGGCCCTGGTCCAACTGAGCTGTCACACCAAGGCCTTGTCCGTTGATGTCAAGTCAACGCGAAGCACTTGTGCATGGCATCTGCCAAATGGCGATGGCCTGTCAGGCTCCTCTCTCTGTCTGTCAGTAAGTAATTGGCACACACAGAGCATCAGCACACAGAGACAGGTGGTACCTTCCCTCGCCACCTCGGGACCCCCAAGGGGCCCGTTTAAGTAGCGGCCCTGTTGCAGCAGCCTGCTCGTGTATATATTACAGGCCATATCCTGCACTTCTTCAAAAATTTCAAGTGCCAAAATAAAACACAATTGGCTGCCTGGGGTTGAAGCGTAATGGCATGCATTCATTTTAGGGACTGAAATGTTTTGCTGCTGTATGACAAATGATTGTGGGATATTTTGTATTTGTTTATTTAACAGATGGCACTTGTTCGCTGTTCTTACAAACGGCCTACCTCCTGCAGTATGCCAGACTTAAAATTCAACACCATATGTGGTGCAGCAGGGGTGTTAGTTACGGTGCAATAGCCAAATCCTATACAGGTTGTAAATGCAGGTCTGCTTTCCTCGGCAGACCTGCATTTCTGTCTGCAGGTCTGCCCTACTAAAAACCAAGTTCCCACTGTTCAAGGAATTTGTAAGTGGCTGTTCTGAGGGTTGCTTACCAACCAAAACACCAGCCAGGGTCAGTCGCTGAAATGCTCATGGCACTGTATTTAATTTATTTCCTGTTTTATTTTGAAGGTTTGACTTCTCGTATAGTGTTGCTTTTGGACTCTATGGCTGGAAGTTCTTTGACCTCCCGTGAACCTCCAGGTTCACCTGCTGTTGGACTTTGCCTGTGCTTTCCCTTTATGCACATTGTTTGCTGAGTCTGACAACCCGCTATCTGGTTTTGATCTCAGCCTGTCACTTTGGATATCGTTAATAAACCTGAACTGTATTTTGGTCTCTGCCTCGTGTCTGTTGTCTGTTCTTGGGTCCTGAACGTTTACTGAAACAATAACAGAACTTTTAATTCAACACAGCTGCACAAGAGTTAGAACTACAGTGATAGAAAACACAGGCTCTCCCAGGAATTTCTGGAAATGACTTGAACATGTCAGGAAAGGAAAGGGCTAGTCTGACTGGATTTATTAATTTATTTATGATTGTAATAGCTAGATTCCTGCCTGCCTTGTTAATATCTAACACATTGATTTAATTTATCCAAATCATCTAACAAGTGCTTACTTTTTTAGCACTGGATTTAACAGCATTAGATTCTATTTACACATAGCTATTTACATGCTATGCATTAATACTCAGGTGGTGCCAAGGCCTTTTTTTTGTAAAACAGATGTTCATAATTAGTAATAAACGTGTGACCGTTGCAGTACTAAATCCAAACGAAACAATATTTTGGCTGGTAACCGTTATTTAATTACATGTTTCTAGTAGTGGATTACATTTGTGATGATTTCGTAATTTAAAGAAATGTAACAAGTTGCTTGAAACTAGCTAATCCTTAATCTCTGATTGTAAATGCAAGGTGATTAACAAATAAACAGAAATGTTAAACGCTGGAGAGGCAAACGCACCTCGGGCTAGCATCTGACATTTTACACACCTGGCCACGAGCCAATGGAAAAATGGAGCTTTATAGTTTGAAGTGTTTATAAGAACCGTGATAAGTCACAGATGTTGAGTTGAAATGAGCAGGATGCATGGATTTTAGACACAAGCACCATATGACAGTGCCCTCCCCATGCAACTAAACTCCAAAGAAGCCGATAACGGCGTTTGATTTACCCCGAGTTTATCTTGTTGCATCCATAAACGCGTTCGAGTGTTGATCGTTGGAGATTCACTATGTGCAGCCCACGTTCAATTTGCTGTCATTTCATGGATTGCTCTGTACATGCCGAGTGAATCCTAAGCGAGTGAAAAGAAACAATGAAACCGAGCGTCTCTGCTGTACGAAGAGTAATTCTCTCATTAGTATGTAAACAGCACTGTAGTGGGTCAAAACAACAAGACCCGATGGACTTCTGCTCGGGATGATATGGCCTTGAGTCTTTCCACTGACAGACATTCAGTGCCCCGGAGCTGTGAGAGTCAGACCATCAGCCTCCCTGCTGACTCCAGTCGGCAATCAGCATTCTGAGGCCACTGAGAGGTCAATTCATGATCCAGACACTTATCAACCGCCTCCCAGTAGCCTCAAGACAGTTAACATCTCCTTAAGTCGCCCTGTGTTCTTCCACCCTGACACTCCGGTGACCTCAGTAGGCTTGGCTGGTTTTCCCTCTTTTCCCGTCTTCGCCCCCGTCGCTCTCTTTCTCTTCCTGCATCTTTCCTCACCGTTGGACATTCGCAGGTCGTACTTGCTCGTAATTTCATCATGGTTTCAATACGATTTCTATTCAAAGAAAAAGCAAAGAATAAAACAAATGGAAATTCCCGCACCATCCGTGATTCGCCTTGCTTTGTATGCCCTTTCTTTACCTGTATTTTCTTCCTCTGATTCTTTTGAACATATATCGCCATTTCTCATCTTGTTTGTTCTGTCTCTTCTCAGTAAAGAGAATGGGTGAGGTGACATATTTTTACATAACATGTGCTCTGAGGATAGATAAGTATGAATGCTTCCTGATGCGGAACGCATTGGTGGCCTGCTGGTTGTGGTAGTGCGCCCCCCCCCCCCCCCCCCCGTCTATGTTATTTCCATTTTCTTCAGCAAGGGAGAAGGCTTTTGTGCTGATGTATAGCACAGTGCACCACAGTGGAACTAAAAGACTGAATCAAGTGGCCTGATCCAACTCTCCCTGGGGGTTCAATGCCACAGAGACGGGAGATTATAGACTCACAGTTCCCGTCCTTCAGAAGAGCCCACTGTGACATTCCTCCATGCCCAAACCATTCTCTAACACATTTCCACAACGCAAAACAGGATCAGAACCATGAGATTTTAGTCACGGTGAAGAAAAGACACAGACATGTATAAGAAATGCTCTGTACTAAAGCACATCGAATTCACTACAGATTGAAAATGTTGAATATATGAGAAGAGGGAGATAAACTTCCAAGAGGAAAGAATCCTATCATCTACAGGAGTGCTTTCCGGTATGCAACATTCAAAATCGCCTGCTTTTATTCGGGTTTCTGAGAAACTGCAGGCACTCTTGCTACGGCACCTTTAAATATTTCGGGCTCCTGCAACCTTTATGGACCAGCCAATGAATCCAAGTTATCGATTTCTTCCACCAATCAAAAAACACCATGACGTTGCCCTTACATGCTGCAGCTCCGGCTCCTGATATGCTCCTTATTTTTCTGCTTGATTAATCAATAAGTGCCTCTGCAATTTTGCCCAATTAGTTTCACACTCTTCCTATCGATTAAACAGGAAGAAAATACATATTCCAATTTGATGCACATCAGAGGGAGCTCAGACACCTCATCAGGTGGTATTGATCACAGCCAGCCTCCCTTCCAGAGTTGTATGCCAATGACCTCCCTCATTAGGCCCAGTAGCTGCTAGCGCATCCACTCCAGACAAGTTCGGCTATCATCAACCCCCCGGCGCCTCCAGCTTCCTGAGCATCTCTGAATACCACCCTTCTTCATCTTACTACTTTGCTCTTCCCCTTCTTGTCCACCCTCTCTCCTTTGCTACATCACCTATGTCCATTCCTCCGCCCCGGCATTCATTCCCTCCCTCCCGCCTCCCTCGTATCCCTACTTTGCCGTTCCTTCTTCATTCCCTTCTGCAATCAGATCATGGTGACCCCCTGCTGGTGTTAATGTAGGTGAGATTCAGTCCCGGGTGTCAGGATGCATCTCATTCCTCAGACGCTCGTCTGCCAGTAATGAGAAGAGGCGCTGTCAAACCCCAGCTTCCTGCTGCGCGAGACAGACATGACAGTATAATGAGCAGAGTGTAAATAAAGAAAAGAGGACAAAGAATATTTAAACTCTTGCCTTGTTCCACCGCCAACTGTCATGGCATTCTGCATGAGACGGTGTTGTCTGGCGCCTCCCACCCCCTACCTATGTGCCCCATTGCACAATGATTACCATGCTCTGATTAAGTGCAACGTGCAGCATACAATTCAGTGCAAATGTCTGCACTCGAAAGTCCGCTAACCAAGACACCACCATGCGACCCAGATAAATATCAAATATTAATGACTAATATCTCATTACATTAATAATTATGCATATAACATAAATAATAATAAAATCCTACCATCCTGATGATGGTACTTTATGATTGGAGCAATAATAATAATTACTCGGTCAACAGCAGCTTTGGCGTCACAGGACAATTCTGAAGAGTTTAATGATTGCGATACTCCTTTAAGCAATGTCCGTTTTTCAGTTGTGTTCTGTAATTACAAGAAAATGTGCTTCTCTGTCTAAATAAATGTCTTTGCCATCTGGAAAAGCATAGCCTTCAGCAGCATTGGTCAATACAGACAGACAGATCAATACAGGAGTGGTCCTTTCATTATCCAACAAATGCATGTTGCATGCAAGACAGAAATTGGAAGAACATGAAAGTATATAACCCATGTAGCTAGTTCTGTATTTATGCTAATTGCACAAATCTCAATATGCAAGTATGAGAAATTAGTAACAAAATGCAGTAGAACACGCATGTAAAATATTCCAGTAATAATTTGATGTATGTTTCTCATCCAGATAGTGCTTCATTTTCCATCATGGATTCTGACTTATGTCTGTACACCGCTTTGAGCATGTGGATGTGTGAAAACTTTTAACAAAAAGATTATTGAGGCCGCTTCGGTTTGCATTGCTGCTACCTTTTCATGGGAACTACATCAATTATGCATGGGCTGAGCATTAGGGCTGAATTTAAACCCTGGTGTTCTACACCAACGCCTCAAGACATCTGAACACACAATCAATAATTCTCCATCAGCCGTGGAGGCTTCCGAGAGGCCCACACAGTCTTCTTTGAAGCTGCCTGACAAGTTAAACCTGGTCCAGTTTCGTTTCTGCTAATGGCCACCCTCTTAGGAGCATACACACCATGACATGTCCTGATATAAAGGCTTGTTTTTATATGTGGCATAGCTCTGTGATAGTACACAGAAAGTTGTAGCAATGTGATGCAATTATAGAAAGTTTGGTTTCCATGGCGAGAGAGTAGATCGAGTCAGAGGACAGAGAATCCTCTTTGACAGCAGCATCCCAAAAATGTAAAAAACAAAATCGGTTTCAGTTCTGCAGATTAAGAATTGAATTCACATCCAATGAGTCATGAGCTTCTCTTCTCTTTTATCTTTTTTGCACCATTTTCTTTTTCTTTTTTAGGGGGTGCTTTTGGGATCTTGCCCTTCAGCAATATTTACTGACAGGAGCTTGAGTTGGAGATTTAGAACATTTGCGGGAATGAAGCAAGTCTCGCCTTTTTAATTCCTCAAACAAGCCATCGATCAATTAGCAACAAAGCTACGTTTGCATCCCTCTGTGTCTCATTTAGATCTTCCTTTGATTGATACACTGATACTAACAACAAAAAAGCCCTTCCCATGAGAAGGGAGCCAAAGACTTGCAAAGCTAACATGGAAACATGAAAATAAAATGTCTTTATTTCGTACTTTCTCTCTCTCTCTCTGTCAATCTGAGACTCAGTTGTTTTATTTCTAGACCTGAGGTAGTCATCCCATCTGGTGGGGAGAGTTACAAGTTTGTGCAACTTGGAGACAACCTCACAGAAGAGATGTGGAAGACGCAATATTTGTTTCTTTATCTTTGATGCCCAAGTACAATTCCCTGACAGGCTGTGTCTGTCAGGGAATTACACACATCTCTTGACATACAAAGGTCTGATTTGCCAGAAGAACTGAGATCTGTTAAAAATAATAATAATAATACAATAATCTAAAAGAATTTGCAAGTTACTGTGAGGGTCCAATAACAAATCTACAGGCAGTACAGGGAGACCATTTAGAGGGATTCCAGTTCTGAAGAAAGAGTCTGTTATCAATAACTTGGACATTTAAATTCAAGCTTCCCCGAAAAGGACAAAAAGTGTTTTTTATATATTTCTGTATTACAGTAGTAGTGTTTTCTGTAACTATTGTGTCATTTTGCTATCTTACTTGAATGGGGGAAACAGATTGAAGGATGAGACATCAATAATCTGCCTAAAGGATATATCATTGCGCTGAACGTCTCCCCAGAGGATTTGCTTTCTTATCTCTCCTGAAGATTGTTCTCCTTGAGATTTTTTTTTTTGCTCTCAACAATCTGAGGTGATTGTTTTGCAGATTTTTTCTGATTCATGCCTTGTCTTGTCACCTCTGGATTCACATTTCAGCTAGGCATCTAAGCGGTATTGACCACATGGCCACCCGCTGACAAACAGACAATGAATTGTGGGCAGGACGAATAGATTGGGAGTCTGGGTTTTCTTTCTTAACAACCATCGACACAGAGACCATGAAGTGAAACAGTCAAGCAACTGTCAACTAAAACAGCGGAGCGAGAAGAGAGGCAGACGGAGAGAGAGGGAGAGGGAGACAGAAGAGGATATAAACAGACTCCCCGTAACAAGTTTGCTTTTTCAAGGTATCAGGTTCATAGCCGGGTTTATAGTTATCTGTGAGACATATCCTGTTTGGATTGGCGTGTGCTTGGACTGCAGCAATAAAATTCATTGAACGCTATGAACCATTAATTAGGCTGAGCAATGGAGCTTGTAATTTTTTGCAGAGGCAGAATCCACATCGCTCTGAATTTCAGATGCACAGCTACAGAGGCCAAAACAAACTGCAATGGCACCAACTGAAGTTTCTGTGCATGTGTGTGCATGCGTGCATGCCTTTGTGCAGAGTGGACATGGCCATGCATGTAAATATGTACTGTATATGTGAATGTGTGTGCATGTTTATCTGTCTTTAGCAGGATCTGAAAGCTTCCTGTCAGGTGCGAGACTTGGGATTTTCACGCGTCACACACCGCCCCTCCTCGTCTGTCTCAAATTGAATGGAAGTGAAATGGGCTATTTCATGGTGAGCGGGTCCCTGAAAATGGTTTGACAATCGGGTATAGCAGGGCATTGAGACGACTTGGACGAACTGTCATATTTGTTCATCTACATAAAATCACAGGCTGTTTGATCACCAGGCCGGCTCACAGCGCAGTCTGATTGAAAACTGATGGGAAACGAGAGAGCTTTCATCAGGCGCTGGATAAGTTGCTGCAAACTATGTTGAGAAAAAAAAAAAAAAAAAAAAATAAGAGACAAGGAAGTGCTAAAAAAAGGGGATGAACATAAATGTATGTGTGTACAGGCTTTGTACTTTGCCCGTCAGTATGGCCTTTTGATACATTGTGAATGCACTGGAGAGGATAGCAAGGTGGGGCATCCTGCTAGGAGCCTAGCCACGGGAAGATGTAGAAATCACACTCACACATACATGTAGACTCTGTGTGCCATGGGAATCCACAGAAGCAATACAGGATCAATTACTGGCTGGCTGCAGGAGTGGTCATGTGGCATCGGGTGTCCAGGGATGGAGGTCGATCGATGCAGACTGTAGAGGGGTCCGACATGCCAAGCAAACAGCAGTCAGACAGTTCTGCTCCAGCGGGCACATCTGCCTCTGCTCATTCATGCAACCTCAGAGGTGTTAGGCACAGAAGGAAACACACATACACACGTACATGCGCGCACAAAGTATTGTCACTTTAGCTATTAAAAGCCGATTATGATCCCATTCAGAGAGAGAATATAGCTCTCTGGAGGTGAATGATGGCGCATCATATAGTGCAGGTTAAAGTGGGCGCTTCTGGGCAAATGGACGGACAGGGGAATAGACTAAGGGAGATGGAAAGAGGAGTGGAGTGGGAAAAAAATAGGTATTGAAGGATGAAGGAATCCTGGTGTCCTGGCTTACCAATCACAGAGTAAAAAGACAGTAGCCGGCTGCCATTTTAATACAATGTGGTGAGAATATTAGGGAATCATGCATGTAACAATAACAAATAGCAAGTGACAGACAAAATAACATTACCTTAAGCGCATCGTAACACTGAAGACAGAGCAGCTTGGCGGTTCTGTCAAATGTGTGATTGTCATTCCTGATGCAGGCGCCGACTCATTGACTTGCAGTGCAATTGTGGGGTTATGTTAGATGTGTTTTTCAAGGGCACTGGGGCGAAGTGAAGCAAACAAAATGATTTTGTACCATTCAAAAACCCTGATCGCATGCCATGTAAATCAAAGTTCAAGAATATATTATATGAATATAAGTATGTTTGAAATCACATTTAACAGTTCATTATTTCATGTATTTTAGCAAATGTGTCAACCTAAACATATTGGAAGTGTGTTGCATCAATGAAACATGATGTATCCTGTTTCCTGCTGTTCTCACAGAAGTCTGTTCACAGAAGCCTGAATCCGTTCTCGGGCTTGTTTTTTTTTTTTGGGGGGGGGGGGGGGGCAACAAGTGTATCAGTGTAGCAAACACTTGATCCGGCGATAAGGTATCAGAATGTGAAATGACTCTATAGCACTCAGAGAGAGACAAACTGAATCTGCCACTTCAGGTCTGCTGCTTGAGAGCGAGGAGGGGAGACAGCTCACCTCTGAAAGGAGTCTCAGCCTCTGCCGACTCCGTCGCCGGTTAGCGATGCACAGTAACAGCAGGGCACTTTGATTAATTTGTCCAAAGGCACTGATTTATTTGTTTGTAAGAGACCCGGTTGAACTGCATAATGGTTTTTACACAGTGTGCATACAAAGGCAACACACATCCCAACTTGGACTCCCTTAATATTTATACACAGGGTTACCTCTCTCTCTCTCTCTCTCTCTCTCTCTCGTTCCCTTCCTCTTTCCTTCTCATTAATCAGTTTTGACAACTACCCAGAGGAGTGTGTTTAATGTGAATTTTTGATCATGATTAATTTTGTTTGAGGGAAGCATCTCCAATACAGTTTAATTCAAAATATGGGGGGGTTGGTTACTTTATCCTTGCCCACCCCCCTAAAAAAAACCCAGAAATAGTACATCAAATAACACATGATGACATAACAATGCATGTTGTAAATATATAACATAATATAATATATCATGGGAAAATTATGGCATCCACACTTTTAGGTCTATAGGCAAAGTACACTTATCATCAGCTGTTTGAAATACTGGTAATCAAATAATCAAATCACATTTCACAGAATATGCTACTATTATTGACCACTTTAACCGAAAGCAGCAGAAAAGATCAATCATGTTGGGAACTATTGAGATGATATGGGCTAAGATTCCTCGTGAATGCTACCAGATGCAGGTGACACATTATCAGACGGTAATAGCAGCAAGAGAGCATAGCTAGGTCTGTAAAGTACTTAAGACGCTTGTCATTAATGTATTGAATAATTTTGAGATAGCAGCAGTTAGGAAAAGCAGCAGGGCGGGGGGGGGGGGGGGGGGGGGCATGATATGATGCGAGTTATTCTAAGCTGCTCTTATCTGATTTGGTTATTGCGAAGAGGTGATGAATAAAACATGTTGCCAATAAACCTATATGATGCAATGGGGGCTGGATCATTTTGATAGTATAATGCAAGACAATATAATTGCATGTCTGTCAGGAGATAAAACAGATAACTGAACTCTTGGTGGGGAAATATACCTTTCTGATGAAAATAAAAGTCCCAGCTGGGGACAAACTTTCTAAATGATGACAGTTGTTTTTCCACAGACTTTATGTACAGCTAGCAGCTCTCATAAACAGAGCAAAGGAGCGTGTGAATAACATCCATTAACCTTAAAACTAATCCTGTTACAATAATACATCTACAAAGAGATAAACCTTAAATCGCAGACGGCGCGTGGACTGTAGCAAAGCAGACATCACTGCTGCAGCACCATCTATAGACAAAAACACACCAACGGATCTTAACTGTGCCACTGTCTCCTGCAGTCTCTCTCTCTCTCTCTCTCTTTCTCTCCTATCCTCTCAGGAACACATGCATGCACCATTCCACACACATACACACACATGCAAAATGCTGATGCGGGCCTTTCGCACTCGGTGTTTTCACTCTCAGCTCTTATAATCTGTTTTATCTCAGGTGCTGCCAATAGCAGGTTTAATTAATGAGAGGATATTCCTAATGTAATTTAGCCGGCACAGGATTATAAAATGACACATCACTTTGTTGCCTGCAAGGCAATGAGGGGAAGATACAGCAGATGAGGGAAGGGATTGAGCGGAAAAGATAGCGGGAAGTATGTACAATTTTAGAGTATTATCAGCGCCACATCAGAGCTCGACAGGCGCATTAAAAAGCCGAAAATTGTCTCAGCTAATGCATGCATCTCTACTGAATCTGTGTCTGAGAGGGCCTGTCTCATGTTTGTATGTTTATGTTCACATGCATGTCAGCAGCCTGATTTTCAGGGCTTTGGTTTTATCTTTTTGTACAGAGGGAGTCCCATACTAATTAAGTCTCGGGCAATTAGAGCAAGCACCTCAGCCTAAAGCATTACAAAGTGTCGCTCTCCCATTCATCCCGAGAGCCAGAAAAGCAGAACGCAGGCAGCCGAGAGAGGGTTACTATTAAAATCTAGATCGCTGGCATCAGGCTGTGCGCACACCGCTCAGTGAAGAGATGCATTTATGAAAGGATGGATGCATGGCTCTCTGAGATTTTATGTTCCTCCAAGGCCATGTTTTACAGAGTCGCTTAAGATTGTACAGCACCATTCATGCTATATGAAAACTTTAATCCATAGGTCAATAGCACCAGAGGGGGCTTTGCATCCCTGCTGCTCATCATAGCTAATTCTATGCAATTTATGCATCTATGCATTTTAGAGGTTACTTTAAAGGGATGTGAAGGGAGCAGACGCAGACATACAATGAAAATTAAATTTGTTCTTTTATTCGTTGATGCTTTCAGTCCAGATCTTTTGTAAATTTGCATATGAGTGAAAAGAAAATGCTCCATTTTCACAGTTCCTTTAGTTTGTTGGTTCTAAAATGTCAAATGCATTCTCACACTTAAGTCTCGCACACTCAGTTAAGGTTATGTCACACATCCTCACAGACAAATGTGCAGCGTCAGGGTCCATCAACCCCTCCAACCTAATACAGAGACATTTCTACCAACCTCGGCAAATTATTACTATAGCCCAGCGTGTGTTCCATTTATCATGATCTGTGACATTGTCCAAGAACAGAAAAGCTTTCTGTAATATCAAACTTGACATCAATTTAATTAAGTGTCTGGACATGGACCTCAATTTGCATTTCCTAGATTATGGGCTGCGTCGTATATTGAGGGACTGAAAGAGGGTTAAAAGAATAAAAAAGGTCTATTCCATATAAAAAAGAAAAAAGAAACGCAAGCCACATCCTCATAAAGCACAAAGGGAATAATATGGACTACATTTGCTTACTGTAAATTACCTAAATTAGATACCTGAAATGTCCTGGTCTTGGCGACTTGTTCTCTACACTTTCCTGAATGTTCTCGTTACAGCTGTTTGTGCCGATGGTGTGCCCTGTTGTCTATATCGAGCATGAGATGTAAGAGTTACTCTGAACACATCCTTCACCCTATGATGGCCGTGGATTTGAGGATTTTTGCTCCCAGGCTAGGTTGGGAGTGTGAGACAGCAGAGCTGTAAATGACTAATTGTGGGCTCCTGAGGGTGAACACTTGTGGGAGGAATCTTTGAGCATAGCGCCAACTGGAAGGGAGGAGTTAGAACAGTTTGTCTCTGGGATGTGACGGACCATAACGCTGTTTCTGGACTCGTGTGAGTCCCTAATGGAAGGTGGTTTGGCATCAATATTTTTTTTTCCTGCAGTCCTAAAATTAGTTTGTTCCCTTGCCGCTTGGTGGCCGACCCAAACCCGGAGGTGACAGACTTGCAGACTGGATGTCAGGATCTCCTGAGGTTGAACTCGAACCGGTGCAGGAAGCGCATCCTTCACTGTGTTTTGTTTTATCATTGAACCAATGTTGGACACGCCAATTTGGACCATGGGAAGTGGATGTGAGAAAACTTTCCAACAGCAGACACAGTATTCTTCCTCCTGAAGTTCACTATGTGCAGTTTGGCTAGGAACTTAGGTTCATCATGTATTGAACATAAGAGCTTACGACATTTCTTTATGATGCTACCAAACACCATTAGATTGAGATTTAGAATCCAAGTGAGAGGTTACCATTGGCCATCCGTGTTTTTTGTTGTTTAACTGAGAGAAATCTTCTCCCAGGAATCTTGATTTGCTTTCCGGATGATTGCTACAAAGCTGCAGCACATTCATTTGCAACCACTTAAGCATTAAAGGCCATAAAACGTAGCACACATTTGGAACATCATTTGAAGAATTTGGTGCGACAGAGAATTTTGTAATTGGCAAGATTAATAATATTTACAGCGCTGAGATGCAAATCTCCCTTCGCTGGGGTCCCATGAATAATTAAACACTAACAATCACTCTGAATAATTAATTTCTAAATATTCTGCAGTGTATGATTTTATTTTTATTTTTTTCATGACCAGAGGGCAAGCTGAGTTTTGTGTTTGCAGCAATGTGCTACAGTAATTACGCCGAGCTTATGGAGCCCCTCTTAATTGCTGGGAGGAGCTCCTTCGTGCCAGAGATCTTTTTCAGAGAGGGAGGCACAGATTGATAGAGAAAGTAAATAATCATCCTTGTATTTCTGTCAATCTTCCCACTCATATTCTCTCACCATACTTTTTATCCCAGTACTAGCTCCTCTCCCTGTCAGTGTTTGATGCTAGAATGATTTGATGCTAATGGAATTAATTACTTGTGATGCGGTTTCTTTTTTTCTAAATGTGCATCTTATGGCGGTAGCAAATTAGAAAGGGTGCTCCGACTAGGAATACCGCACTCATGAATAAAAACACAGCTAACATTAAAGCATTGCACAGCTGCCCAATTCAAATGGCAAAGTTTTAACCAGACGCTGTGAGAAGACTACAAAACACAGAACGCAGAGCCTGAACCTAAATGTGCTACCTGCGGTTAAGGTCAGCAATGTTCATGATAAATACGCCGATTCATTTCCTGTGAGCTTTTTTTTTTATGATGCACTCAAAATGTTCGGAATTATTGCTCTGCATTGTTGTTCTCTGTATTTTTACATAATAGTCATCACGACAGAGCCAAAAGCTGTCGTAATGGCCCGATCCTGCTTCTCCCTTCACTGAGTTGTTGCCAGTGAAAGATAAGTGATGGCTCCTTTCATTGTTTGAGGCATGAAGTGAAACAGAATGTCAGGCACGGCGCAGACAAGAAGGCACTGTGTAAAATGTTATTACGCGTTTGATAGATGATTTGCACCTGTTCTGATTGCGGCCATAAAACACAGATCCATCCGTCTCTTGAAGCAGAATATCCTTTGCAATTAACTCAAATCCCCCATTGTGAGATAATAACACAAGAAAGTATTTTATTCTTTGGAGCTTTGACAGGATGTAATGTTTTTGTTGTGTTCTTTTCTTCTTCCTTTTTTTTTAACAAAGATGACCTGTTTTCTGCTGTCCTTGCTTGTTCATTACCTCCAATGACCACCCAGTTGTACTTTGTCAGATGTCTAAAGCCATACTAACACCCGTTGGCCTCCCTCATCATCATCCTGTCTCTCCTCTCCTCTCCTCTCCTCCAGGCTTTTGCAGTGTAGCCAGAAACTTAACCAGAGGCCTCGCTGCTCGCTATCGATCCGAGTGTCGCAATGATGGCTGAGAGATTGCTTGCACCACGGTGTGATCTGGGAGCCAGTGCAGGATTAGGGAAGGCATGGATTGCTATCGATTTCAACCTGATACAATCATTTCATTTGGCCTCAGATCTCCTTCCTGGTGCATTGTGAGCCAATCCACAGCGAATATCTTTTAATTCTCCCCCCCTGCTCCCCTCAGAGGAGGTGAACGCTGTAACAACCCTGTCTAATAACAGGGTCAACACCTCCTGTTGTTCTTGCTATTACTACAGAAATTATTAATTAAGGCCAGCGCTGGGACTGAGACCTCAGGTCCCCACCCCCCTAAGAAACCTGAAGTTTTAGGAAAGATCTCAACTTTACCACCCGGTGGGTCGATGGTTGATACAGCAATGCTTCTCTGTGACAGTTTGGTGAATAGCAAGATTATTGACATTGTTTTGTATTGAGAAAGCAACAGTTTCCCCCTGAAAATAAGGCCAATTTATTGAACGGCAGTGTCTCGTGGCTGAGCGTTTTTAATCTGTTGTCTCTGCTGATGAGATGTAATGCTGTCACTGGATTTATATTGTCCGCTCAGCATGTAGTAGGTCCTTTTAACACTCACTCGCATTTTACGGTGTGAGAACATGGCTCATTGATGCTATGCTGTGATGGATTAATGAAGGGGCACATAGTGCAGACATGGTGTAATGAAACATATGCTGTCTGCTGTTATGAAAAATACAATGTGAGACCTCAAGTATTGCTGCTGTTGCTGTGATACGCCCACACTTGAAGGATGATACCAGTTCAAATGAATTAATATGCTGCTTCTCCTGCCGGGCTTAAGGCATTTTATAATCTGCTCCTCATGCATTTATGGGATGATGAAATTCACACACAAGCATGAGGCGAGCACAGACATGCTTTGAAAGTCGGCTTGTTTCCGAGCATGCTCTTCAATTAGTCCAATTTATGTAGCAAGGCACAGCTTCACCTTCAAAGCAGGAGCACAAGCAGCCATGCTCCTATTGATTTGGCCCTGCTTTTCCTCTCGACCATTGATTAAATCTCCGGCATTATTTGCTCTACAGGCCAGGGGGGGTTAGCCTTATTGCACTGTCCTGCCTTTACCTGTCAGTTTCCTGTCCTACCAGACGGAGAAATAAGGCCACCAGAGGTAGGAGAGATAACCCCCCTCCCGCAAAAAATATTTTCCCCTCAGTATTGAAACAGATTTGTCCCTTATTGAAGGTCTCACCACGGAAGCAAGAGTGGTCCAGGAGGGTCACAGGGGTTCCAGGAGACGGCCTCTTATCTTGGGCTGGCTCACCCCCACACCCACTGGAGATGACAGTGCCCCAGTCCAAGTGTTTGACCCCTCAGATTGATTTATCGTAATCAAGAATCCGGAGGATCTGTGCACCGGGGAAAGGCACCTTGGGATCATACAGACAATCGCTATACCCTCCATCAATTTAAAGATGACAGGAAGCAAATGCAGAGAGACAGAGCTGCCGCTGGTGAGGCAGAGAGAGAAGGAGGTCCGGGCAGGTGGGGATGGCTAGATGAATGACTATATAGGTGGGTGGGTGTCTGTGTGGACGGGTGGCGATGGTGGGGATATAGGATACAGGGTCCCTAAGGCCAAGACAGTTGATTAGCTTTGTGAGAAAACAATCGCACTAAGAATTCAAACAAACTTATTAGACTACTCCCATTATCCTAGCAGCGCTCCCAGGGCTGCTGCCAAAGTGGCAGGTCGAGAGACGGTCTTGCAAATGTTTCACAAATGCATGACTGTCCTCCTAATGTGGAATGACCCCCGTCCGTTCAAACATCCTTTATCAATGTTTAGTCACTGGAGAAGCGCAGCTTCTGCATTTATTTTGGCAGGAAATGAGAGAGGTCCAATTATGCATGAGATAGAAAAACAAATGATTCTACAAACACCCCTGCTCACTTTCATCAGGCTTGACTGCACCACTGGCCTTGTGTCACTGGTGTACGGTTCAAGCCGACGATAAAAGTCAGCTCGGCGCATAAAGCAGCATCTGCCCACGCAATCTGCACCACACGGAGTGACCAGTCTTTAGCAGCCATTGGACGCATAAACACATCCCCCTCACTTCCGACTAGCACTTCAACAGATTAAATAATGCTCAACATAAATTATAAGGGAACACCCGATTTGGACTCAGCTCTCAGCAGACGTGTGATTTCAGAACTGATCGGCCGAGCCATAAATTGCTAATAGGCGGCCATATATCATCCGCCCGCAAGCATTGGTTGCATAAAAACCTAATGAGCACAATCAGGGATATATTTGTTTGGTTTTACTACCAATGTGGAGCACCATGGCCTTGCGTTAATGCACTTGTAGTCTGGTACAACTGGCATATGGCCGCTTAGGATGATATGCCATGCCGAACATAAAGGGGCCAGGGTGTGGAGGGAGAGCAGATGCAGTCCTCCAGGGGTGTGGTTGGCATTGAGCTGTTTTTCTTGGCCAGTGTCCATGCTTTCCCACAGGGGCAAGACTGTAGCAGATACTTTTAATATGGCTTTAAGACCCACCAACAGTGGGGAACCTTGGGATCTAATTTAATACCGGCCAGCTGCCCATCTCTCCGGCTAACAGCCTGCCAAGTGTAGGTCTGTAGTCCAAGAGACCGTGAGCAAGTTGTGCAACCACATGCCGTGAACTTCTTGCCTTTTCTGCAATAACTCGATGGGTACCAGCGCATACAAAAGTACCAACATGCACACAGCATGGTAAGGGTTAAGTGTTGAACACAGAGGCTAACATTTGGCACTCCAATAATAGAAGACCTCTTTTTCCATGGGCTCCAAAGCCACATCGCCCCCCTGGGGTGGTGAAAGCTGAGGTCTGACACTTGGTCACCGGAGACCACTACTCCTCACCTCAAATTTGACCCCCTCAAACCACCACAGACTCCCGAGGTCACCCCACAAAAGAAGAACGTGGGTGACATTTATTACGCAGCGGAATTCATGTAGCTCTCAGTGAGGTCATTGAAAAGATATGTATAGACAAAGGGCTGAGTGTGTTGCTTCAGGGGGGGCAGCTTTCACGATAAGCTTTATTATTCAGAGAGACGTCTGGCTTTCAAAAGCCCCTTTGAAACGAACTGTGCCCCAATATTTAAGTTTACGGACTTTTGCAAAACCAGAAGTCCCTGATAGCAGGAATAAAGAATATGTGGAGAAAGGATGAAAGAAAAGAAGAAACTGCAGATAATAAAGTATTATTGGGGGGGTTGTGTGTCTGTGTGTTTATGGTGTGTGCAGAGTAATGATGCGCCATGTCTGACCAGAAAGTCGCATCTTGATGATGGATGGCCGATTATAACGAGATCTTCCCGCTCGTCCCAGACCCGATGTGCTCTGTTATTAGCATGCATATAAATGGATCACGCCCGGCAGCCTCTTCACTCACATGCACCGATGCCATTATGCAGCCCTGTCATGTCCATCAATAAAGCATACTCATACTGGGAATTTGAATGTGTGCGTTTGTGTGTGGAGGGGGTCGATATGCGATAAGGGCTTCTTTCCCAGGGTTTAGTGCATGGGTGTGTGTGTGTGTGTGTGATTGTGAGGAGTGTTTTTCCAGACTGTGATTCTAAACCTCCTTCTTTAGTGAAGTCATGAGCTCTTAAAGGAAAGACTGGAGCCTGGTTTTGTTAAAAGATTGGAAACTCATTTCACAAGAGGGGCGCCTGTTGTCACTGAGGGTGGAGTGGAGGCTCTGGTTTCTGTAGTGTGTTTATGTGTAGGTTTAGACTGTGCACATATTCACATGGATGCGTCATGACATACTGGCAACAGTGATGCTCAATCCTGGCTTTAAACATGGAGGAAAGCATGCAACACAGTGTGTGTGTGTGTGTGTGTGTGTGTGTCTATGGGTAGAGGATGCTCTCTTTGCCAAAAGGCATTTCCTAATTTACTACCTCGCAACCCTCATTATGGAGGAAGCACGCCATCGAGGGAAGCATAAATCTTCCTAACATACAGGTTACTGCTCTTTTTATGTTGAAATTCTGCTTGCCTCCCAATGTTACAAACAGTGTTTGCTTTAATAACACAGTCTGTTCTACACAACTGCCATTTGTTTTATGGACTACATATATATATATGTGTGTGTGTGTTTCAGAGTTACACTCACAACAGTCAGACAGCAGGAGATATTGGCGGGCACAACAGCCCCTCTCCCCAATAAGTGACATCAGCGCCATAGTTAAGAGAGAAGATGTGAATTATGTAAAATGTCTGCTCGAATTTCTCCGCTTGTATTACTGTGTTAAATCATTAGGGCGCATCATTGAGATTAGTGCTGCAACAAAGGATGTTTCATAAATCTGTGCGTTTTTCCAGTGTGTCTGTGAGAGTGTGTGTGTGTGTGTGTGTGTGTGTGCTATAGTCGCAGACTTTCCTTAATGATGCTGATGTGTCCTTTTTTTAGTCGGTATCAGCCAACTTTGGACACGTTTACCCATAATTGCACAAAAAAGTCATCTTTAGATAATTTCATTGACTTCTTCTTACTTTTGCAAGCGCAACCAGCAGTTTCTTCCTGTAGGCTTCTTGCAATACCTTTCTCATATTCCATAACTAGTTTTCATGCTCCCTGACGGTCAGGAGAAAATAGAGCAGACAACAACTGTAATCTGACATTCTTTTTTTTTCTCTAAAGCAAAAAATATGGAAAAACAACAACAGAACTTAACAGCATTTGACCTTTCATTCACTTCATTAATCTTTTGTTACTACAGTGTCTTCGGGGCTTATCCTGACACCGGAGTGTGAATGAAGCGTCCATGACACGTAGCTGAACTTTGACAACACTCTCAGCTGGACAAATACAGTATGTAAAATGTGAGCTCGCCAGCAGCAAGTCATTGTAAGCCATTCTAGCCTTTTGGAAATGCACATAGTTGGGCCTCTCTGGTTGTACAGCCGCAAGCAGCAGGGAGCATCCTCTGATTGGCAAGCATGCCAAGTTAAATATGTCCTTCGCTTGCTGACACACAACCCAATGGTTCACATGTTGGTTTGGCGAGGCAACTGCTGTCAGGGCAGGTTTCACTGTGTGTGTGTGTGTGTGTGTGTAGAGGGTGTAGAACAGCGGTATAAAGGGGTGGTAAAGGGAGGGTGAGGTGAAGTGCAGTAATGGGGTCAGTCCCAAAGGTGAGGGCTGCAATCCATCACTAACCTCTCCTCCCACATCTGTGCTATATAACCACGTGCAGGGGGGAGGCATCCGTGCATGTAGGCACACATTAACACACTCATACTGACATCTTCTCATCTGGCCACAGCGCCCGACCGCATCGCAGTGTCTGCTGTTTGATGAAAACCAGTATGCCCAACCAGATCGCACAAATCCCACAGCAGCGTTCCGACAACTTTAGCGTCACAGGCCAAACTGCGTCTGTGTTGACAATATTTAATGCCCACGGATTATCCCTGGAGTTCAGCAAAGAATCTCGACCACTGCTGACACACTGCGGGTTTACACAAGCCTTTGATGGATGCCCCTGAATCTATTAAGCAGCTGCGTACAGTAGGTACAGCTCTACTCTATGGAGTGCTACATCACTCTATGATGTGCTGTCATTTCATGTTAATTGTACCGGTCCGTGTCAAGGTGCCAGCTGGAGACGATGGAATATCCGACGCCGTCAGTAGCAACTTGTTCTCAAGTCCTCCAAACACCAAGAGAGCATTCCTATTCAATATCTGCACTTCATGTCTGCACTGGAAATGCTCAAATGTTTGTCTGTTCTTTTACAAAACCAATTGAGAAGTCCTCCCCAGCAGTATCTATAAAGAAGACATATAGATGGCAGAAAAAGGTGTGTGGGTGGGTGGGTGGGTCGGGGGGGGGGGGCTCAAAAGGCGAAAGCTTAAATTCAATTTGAGCCTCTATTTCCTTTCAAGTGCAAATTAAAGAGAATAACCCATGATTGTGTGATGCTGTTGCAATAATTAATTTTCTGTAGTTGCCACGTTGCTTAAAGGGTGTTCAGGCATTGAAACTTGGCCCAGCCTTACAAGTGAGAGGAAGAGAACTTTAAACCTCCAGCCAGGTTCTGCCTGGAACAAGGCAATCTCCTTCGCTCACAGAGCCTGCATTTTTAATGAGAACATCTGCTCCAGTGGCCCTCTGGTGGAACCGAGGCTTGCTTAATCACACAGTCGAGCCCCTCTAGTCCCTCGCAATGGGATCTGTTCAGCCCAGTGATCAGACAGAGCTGGCAACTTTGCACGAGAGAGCAAAGTACTGGCTGGTGGGGACGAAGGATAGGAGGTTGTACAGGGCATGAGGCATGTATTTGATGCAGGAGAAAACCCGATCCATTATGCAAAACAATTTATAGGCAAGCAGCAGCCTGGAGTTGGACGTTTGTGGCTGAACTAGTCTTTTTTATTTATTTTTTGCATATAGTCACATAAACATACATAAAAAAATATGTTTTTGCTCAGATTATTATAAATTGGCACAAGGATGAAACAGTGTAGGAAACCTTGGTCTACCAGTTCTTAACAAATGCAGATGCTTTCATGATCCACAACAACAACACAAAAGGACGATACGTAGCCTTCAGGCATGTGATGTGTCTGACAAAAAGGGCCGAAAGGCACAATTCTGAGAGAGGATGATGACAGGTAATCACTTTTCTATTATTTCACTGTTTAATTGCAGATTCTTTATACTCCCAACAGTGTTTGGAATGCAAACAGTGTTGGAATGGCCGAAGGGTCCAAAATACAAAGTTATGCAAAGGAGGGCTTCATATTATTCTCATCATATCAGCCGGAGTGGTTAAAATGCAATATAATAAACATAAAATGCATTCTAATGCTAAAGCAGCTGATAAAATATTGTATTTCTATTAAAATATATTGCCATAGTAAGAGAATGACTGGAGGGTCCACAATCCAATACAAGGTGCTTAAAGCATGAAGGAGCAACATAAACATAAAGACAAATCAGTGATTGTTGTTTAAATTGCTATAAAATAAAATGTTAAATGTGTTCTAATGAACAAACAGTGAAAGCTGATGGTCCACATTTTTTATTCTTTTGCATTGCTTGCAATTTTACTTACGTAATTTGTTGACTCCAGGTTACGTTTTTAAGTCTCATTTATACTCCATGTATGTGCGAAAACCGATTTGTTTTTGGTATTTCATATCAAATGCCAGTGAAATGTCAGCAGTTCATCAGGCAATAGTAGAAGAGTTTGCGATAATGTGCCAAAGAAAAACGAAGCAGCAAATCAAGGATGCACTCATTGGTCTGCCTTTCTTCACCCAATATGTCCACTGGTATTTCTTCATTTCATCAGCGGCCAAGAGCTGTATCCCCGCTGCTGCACAAAGTGCTGTTCACTCATTTATATTAAATGTGTTCACACTGAACATGTCACATAATATCCAAATTGCAGCACTATGCCAGGAAACACACCTCTGGGGCCACAAGTAGATCAGAGGAGTCTGGCAAAATACAGTCGGACAGAGATTCCTCGCATTAGTAAGATAGTAAGATAGTAAGATATTGAAACATATATGTTAATGTAATTATGAACAAATACTCAATTTCCTGTTCAATAGTTCCATATATATAATTTCAAATAAAATCAGCTTATATAGACACATGTAATAAATAGTTTAGAAATGATGTAGGGGTATTTTATGCATAATTTAGACTAGAGGTTCTGAATTGGAGTCATGCGATTAGGGGTTTATTTGTCAGGTGGACTGACTCTCTTAGCACACTGAGTGTAGTGAGATATGAGCTGCTGAGATGTTTTGAGACCCGTGGCCTCTGGTTCAACCTCCAGTGAGGCCCGCGATCTGCCTCGACCACTACCAATTAGATAGTACCCATAATGCAACCTGAAAGCTGCACTGAGCCTGGTGACTTATATTCATCTTTCCTGTATAAGACTCACAGCCTTGTCAGTATCTATAGACCCTCCCTTTCAGGGATGCAGTCCCATCCTGACTTGGAGTCTCTCTCTCTCCTGACTACATTATCTTATCTGATTACTCTTTCAACTGAGATGCGCAGACAAACTGGAGACTGCAGTGTAACATATAACATGCCTGCATGATTTGTGGTTGCTACATGAGATATGCCACCACGCACATCATACCTCCAGTAACGTCAAATCTGTCTGCTCGCCTCCACGACCTGAAGGCTTCATTGTTATTAGCCATACAGAGGAACTCAGGCACAGACAGCCAGGCATATCTATTCTGCAGCAAAACTCTCTAATTACACCGTAAATCAAAGCAATCTCCGGCCGAGCTGCGACCCATTTATCTGCAGCCCTGGATTTAATGTGAACAGGGAGCTTGTGTTGCCCCGTAACTTGTGTACGCCACAGAACAGAATAAGGAACCAGCCTGTAAAGCACACTCCACGGCAATGAGTGATACCTCCATCTCACGCATTCTCCATCATTTCAGCCGAAAGATATCTTTCCCAGCTTCGGATCATAAAGTGGCAGTGAAACTGTAGCCTGCCATCAGTATACAGCACTATTAAATAATCCACAGTATTTTCAGTGGCCTGTGGGGACGACGCTGAGGATGGTATAAACATTAGAGTGAGGAACAGCCCTCCAGTAAGCCTTTTTATGCCATGTGAACAGGTGTGAACTTTGCCTCTCTCCTCTCAAACAATTGTTGGAAGAAATAAACAATATCAAGCTCAGGATTCTGCCACAGGCTGCAGCAACACATTAGAAGTATATCCAATGACGTTCTTTCTAAAGCTGCATGACAACAGCTTGTAAATATCATCTCATAAATACTGTCTGAATTTTAAGTCAACCTGACTGACGTGCATATTGCTGACACGCTTTCAGTACTGCAAGGCACGGAGCGCCATCGTGTCAGATGTGCTTGCAAAGTTGCAAAGCAGACGGCTTAACTTTAAATTGCCCACCTGTTGCACCAATCCGTCTTTCCGGAGTGTGAAAAGTTTGAGGTCAAGGATAAAGATTGGTCATTTGGGAGGGCAGAAAATTGAGGTCAGAGAGAAACAGGAAGGGGAGTGTGGGAGGATATGGGGTAAAAGTAATAGGACCGTGCACCGTGCACTCACATCATGCAACCGTGCATGTGGCCATGCTGGTCGTAATCACAGGAAGACATCTGGAGAATGAAAAATAACATTAGTTGGTGCAATAGAGATTATTCTCCATCTTCTTTAGCACCACCTTATCTGGCGTCCTAGTAAATAAGTTGTGCAGCAAATCTCTTTTGGGCTGATGCTTTTAATGAGGTCTGGTGCTTCAAATCTGAGGAGAAAGATAAATGAGATGGGCTTAGAGAGACAGACAGAGTTTAGAAACAGAGATAAAAAGGAAGGTGTGAGACCGTCCGGGTGTTTTTTTGGCCAAATAATATGGTTTTAGATTCTCTAAGAGAGGAATGTGGGTGCCTTGCGCTGACACGGCTGTAACAGGGAAAGCCAACAGACCAGTGGCTCAATTAAAACGTTGCACTTTGCATATTAATCACACTAAGACAGTGTACTGTTACAGCCTCAAGGTGTTGGACGGCGTCCATTAACCACCTCGGTGTGGGAGTGTGTTGATCCAGAATTGGTTTTGCTTATATATTAAACATTTTTGATGGTTTTGCAACGGCTGATTGCTCCTTCTACTATTTAATTTATCGTGTTTTTGTCTTCCCTTTTCCACCTCAGGATGGAACGGCTGCCAGAGACATTTCCTCCCCTCTGTTGCATTTGCCCTCACCTCCTACTGAAAAAAAAGAGTTTGGTACTGTTTTGGAATTTTTGTGGAATAAACATTGTATAGCTTCACAGCCACCAGACATTGACACTGTAAGTGTTAAAAGAGAATAAGTTCAACACCAAACAAAAGTAACTTTCTAACAGCAGATAATGTAGTAAATACAGCACAGATGCCTCTGAGACACAACAGTTTAGAAAAAGAAAAATCCCAATACTCTTACCTAAATATTTCTCTTTATTCTTCACGGAGAACAATCCTGTAAACTCAAATAAATGCACAGCACATGCAAATGTGGAGCATAAGATTCCTGTCTTTGGGCCAAAAGATCTTGACTATTCTGAATTAGCCGACTCCTCCACACATCCCCTGAAAACATTTCAGAAAATGACTTTTTAAAGACAACAACAAGTCATTAAAATGAAAGATCATTTTAAATTCACAGTTTATTCTTCACCATTGTGCTGTTTTAAGAGCGCTTTCAATGAGGTGGGGAAGTGAATACCTTCAGGGGGCGATACCGTGTGTGTGAGTGTGTGTGTGTGTGCGTGTGTGTGTGTGTGTGTGTGTGCGAGACTGTCTGTCTGTCCCCTCACTCAAATTAGTGTTAATGATACATCAGTCAAAACTCCCACACAACTTGACAGCATGGTGAATATTTAATACATCCATGCTGTTGTCTGTATAATATCCCATTAATACTAATGACACTATGCAGTTCACATGCAGGATAAGATGAATAGAAAGCAAGCAGGCGTAGTGTGTGACATGAGCTAGTTAATGCTGTAATTATTATCAAGATAATACATTTGATGATATTTTAAAAATATCTTTCACTGTGGGTAGCATGGTGGTGTAGTGGGTAGTGCTGCCGCCTCACAGCAAGAAGGTACCGCCGGGTTCGATTCCTATCTGCTCGGAGTTCGTATGTTCTACCCTTGTCCGCGTGGGTTTCCTTCGGGTTCTCCGGTTTCCTCCCACCTCCAAAAACATGCAATTTGGGTGAATTGATTTCTCCAAATTGTTTGTAGAAAGTGAGTGTGTGCGTGAACGGTTCGCTCTCTGTGTGGCGCCGCGATGCGCTGGCGACGTGTCTGAGGTGTATTCAGTCTCTCGCCCACAGAAAGCTGGGAAAGGCTTCAGTGACTCCCGTGACCCGGAAAGCAGAAGAAAATGAATGAATCTTAGACTGATGTACTCATCCTGACCTAAAAAATGCATTTTGTGGAAAAAAGCTTTTGCCGGAGATTGAATAATATTTATTACAAGTTGCTTTCTCCATTCGGTATTTCTAAGAATGCAACTTTTTCAGTTTCACAATGCACACCTCCGAAACAAAAACAAAAACAAACAGTCGACCTGGGCTCTAACGACGATGCATGCAATAGGCAGGATTAATCATCTCTCTGCTACTGAGCCATAGTGAGCTGCGCCGTCTTGGCAGGGTGGAGACATCAAACACACTCTCCCTGCCCGCCTGCATACTGTTTCCCCTGGAGATACAGAGATGGGTTAGAGAGTGGAGACTGGCCTCTGGTAGTGCATATCTCTGTAGAGTCCATATTGATTGCACCTGCCACTGGCTGCTAGCTGGAGCTGTGCGCTCTGCAAGCTGGCAGCACAGGCCGAGATGGATCACGGCTTCTGCTCGGCTGCGGCCATGCAGCTACGTCATCACTTGGCTTTGTAGAGGATGTGTTGGAGGCAAGATGTTGTCTTTTTGGTCACTAATGCAAAAAAAACAAACAGGTGAGGTCCCTCAGATTTTCTTTCGTTGCACTTGTATCCATGTTCCAAGGATAGTAGATTGTAAAAAAAAGAAAGAAACCAAACAATAAAAGGATCAGATGGCGGCCCGATTACATTTATATCCATTCTCCATATATTGTCCATATGCTCGAACACAGGGTTGACTGTTAAAAGTTTCTTATCAGAGATGAAGAATTCTAGAAGTGCTAGAAGTCCAAGATTTGTATAAACATATATGCTGTTGATATCAGGCCCCAAGGACGTCTCGCTAAACTCTGTTCAGAAGGCGGGAGTGACTTTTGAGAAGAGTTGGGGTGTAAAGCCAGTACAAATCCTTTTCCAGTGTTAGTTCACGGTCCCTCCTGTACACTGCCGGGTATATAGTGTTTATTATGGAGATGAGCTGCTATAAACTCAATATTTTCCAAAGCGCAGTGAGGAGACTGTAAAGCAGGCAAACACTGTGGATTTCACACAGGAGAGCCATAGAGTGAGCAAGCTAAATGGGTGCAGAGGGATTCCGATGGCTTAGTCAGGATAAGGGACTCGGATGTACTGGAATGTTTCTCTCATTTGTGTCTCCCTGCCTGCCTCCCTCCTACTCTCGTTCTTTCTCTCACTATCGGGTTTTGCATCCCAAACATATTTACAATCCTTTACCTCGCACGCTGCAGACTGTGACAACAGCGGCGAGTAACATAAATTGAAACATAAGCCTCAACAGATCCCCGGTCATCCGAGTTTAGAAATCAGACACAAATCCACAATAGTAATGCAACTTAAGCGAGCATTTGGTTCGGTTAGCGGGTTTTTAATTAAAAAGTTGTTGCGTGAAAGTACGCGGCTCATCGTTAAGGAGTTGTCTGCTGTAGTCGAGCAAACGTTTGCTCTGCTTAATGATTCATATTCCTCAGTATTATCCTCACTTTCTTTGTCAGTATGTGCATTGTAATTTCTCCCATCCCTGCAAGCGCCGCATCCCCCCCCAACCGTTACGCATCTGTCTTCAGTGCAGCGATCATCAAAGACCAGTGGCTCCCCTGACACCGTTGCAAGAATCCAGGATCACGTCGCTCCATTTTTATTTATGTGCAGCACCGTACGTTTAAATATATTCTTGCATTCGGAGAGATTAGTTTGTTTTGACCAAGCCATCATTTCTGTGGTATGGGAACCACGAAAACCAGATCTCTGCGTCTCAGGAGAGACCACGGAAAAGACGGTCAATTCGGGCATTTGTGAGAGTAAGCCTTGCTTGTCGAGCAAGTGGCTTCCCAGCTGCCTGCTGATACCTGATGGGGTAGGAGACATGTCTAAGCATTAATGGAAGTGTAACAAAAATAAACCAGTTTCAAGTATAAAAAGAGATGCGCACACACAGCTGCACCGAACTTGGAAGCGTTGCCTTTGATTTATTCCTCAGGGGTAAAAATGACGGTATTTGTGCATTTGGAGAAGGAAAAAAAAACAAGAAACATGACACACAAGCAACATTCCAAGTTCGCCACAGGAAGTCAATTTATTTGAGAGGGCATCTCGGATAAAAATAGGCACGCGCCAAACAATAGAACTGGAATTAATTGCCCATATTTTGTGTGAAGGCAAGAAGACTCCAGAGAGCCAAAGTTTGTTCTGTCTTGTTTTCATATGCGTGTTGTGGAAATATTAGTCTGGTCTAGTTGTGTGATTTTGTTTTGGCATATTTCAGCTTGCTCGCATGCAGCCGTCAAAACAGAAGCGAGTCTCAATCATTCTCCACCCTGATATGACGACTTACCACTTGTCGACAACACTGCCAGCTGCCTTATTTGACAGAATATGATGATTTATCACAAGTCCTCCACAGTAAATAGACAATAACTGTTTTGTCACACTCCACCGACTTCTAACTGGGTTTTTGGGAGTGTGTGAGGCAGTGCTTCAGGGGCCTTGTGGGGGCCTGATGTGCCGTTTTTAATGAGATCTCACAGCGGTGTTTAAATATTTAACCATTCCTGGTGAAGCCGCCAGGCAAAAACTGGTGAGGTTTCATGCAATCATCACAGACTGCGCAGCACCTATCCCCTGAAAACATCAGAAAATAAGAACAACCTGCATCTATAATGGCATCCAGAATACACAGCGCGCTGCGCCTAATACCCCGCTCCTACTCACGGAGACGCCGCCTTTGCCCCCGCAAATAAGTATTCAGACACCGTGACAAATGGTGAGCATGATGATGAAAAGCTGTTGAATTATACATCTGTTTTTTGATAGGATATTTTAAAAGCTTTTTTTTCCTTCTCCCAACAAAGCAATTCCTCAATCTCTTGCGTCGCTTTTTTATTTATTTATTTATTTATTTGCCTTTTTGCACATCATTTTGAGCCTCGTTGTGTGTTTTTGACAAACATTTCTCCACCGATCAGCTTCACTTCCTGGGCCCTTTATGTTTTTACATCCCACCACCTGTCATTCACGGAGAATGGTTGCTGGGGTTTCTGCCACCGCCTGCTGTGTTCAGAGGGACGCTGCGGTGCTGTGTGCGCACGCGGTGTGTTTAAGTGTGCGACTATCTCAGACATGGTTGAGGAGTGGTTGGAGAGAAACAGTAGTTTACCACCACCAAGTATGGAGTGAATGAACAATGTGTCTTTGGTGCCTTGAAAAGTGCTATATAAAACCAATGCATTATTATTATTATTATTAAATGTGCGCAGACCAAAGGGAGGATGTGCAAGTTGAACAGGCAGAAGGATGAGAATTATAAATACAACATAATCAAAAATATTCCCTCAAAACTATTTTATAAAGATTTAATATGTAATATTCGGCTAGTTTGTAAGTCCTCGTGGGTTTTCCCCGGGTTCTCCGGTTTCCTCCAACCTCCAAACCATGCAACTTAGGTGATTTGAGTACTCTAAATTGTCCGTATAGTGAATGTGTGTGTGCGTGAGTGAGTGGTGGTCTGTCCCTGTGTGGCCCCACAATGCACTGGCGACGCATTCGGGGTGTACCCTGCCACTTGCCCAAAAGCAAACTGGGATCGGCTCCGGTAAGTCCTGTGACCCGCAAAGCGGTAAGAAAACGATGGATGTTTTAATCTCATCTTTAAATACTTTAAAATGTTTCCTTTGCAGCCTCTGTTGTAATGAGATTTCTCTAATCCCATTTGAGGTAATGCCTTTGTGATTCCTGGCAGTTGTTTAGGATGATGATGGATGCTAAAATGGTCGTTTAAGATGCTGGGAATACTTCATAGCCTACTGCAGAGCAATTGTTAAATGCACCATGCCTGGCATACCATACTCTCGCCTAGCCTCCCTATACTCTCCTCCTTCTCCAGTCCTCCCCTGCAGACAACCCACCCTTGACTGAGCAACCTCTGCTCCTCCAAAAACCCACCATCATATCCAGACCCTGCTCTCAGGTCCCACCGATTGGAAGGCGCACTATTATCTCCGGCTAACCGGTCCCGTTTCTGCACCGTGAATGTTGTGTGTTTGACAGGAGATCTATAGACAGAGCTGCAGGGTCTTTAGACCTTGGCAGACACTCATATGCATGACTCCTCCTCCTCTTGCCATGCTGCTTCATGTGTCTGCCAAGTGGGGCCCGTTGGAGTCTGACAGGGGACCCAGACTACCATTCAAACCCAACCTCCGACCACACTCCTGAAAAACGCACACACATAAAAACAAACACCTTGTATGTACCTCCCTAATGCCCCTCCTCAATCTTGTACCAGCCTATGCCCTCCCCATTCGCCTCCCACCCCACCCCTTCAGTCTCCATACCACACTCATTATTAATGATCTGAGGGACAGCTTTCATTTGATCTATTACTTAGGATGGGATGGCGGCTGCTGTGCTGCTGCATCCCTGCTGGATCTTTAATTATTTCATGGAGGGCTTTCCTCCTCTCCACCGCTCCTTCTCTGTTGTGCAGATGAAATATTGAAGTTGAGGAGTGTAGTGCAAAGTGGCCCCATACAGGGCGAAGTGTGTGCTACTCTGTGTAGTGCAAGCATACTGTATACTTTTGCACATGTGTGTGTGTGTGTGTGTGTAAAGCTGAGCTGTTCCTGCTGCTCCCAGACACATCTCAGCACATCTTAGTTTTGCCGTGAAATGTGGTTTGGACTTTTACATTGCAACTTCAGTCGTGAGGTCGTAGATTGGAAGCAGATTGAAGTTAATCGTAAACTTTTTCCCCTCAAACCGCAGTCCAGCTAAACACAGATTTTCAATGTGTGAATGTGTGGAGTTGTTAGGTTCTGTGAATGCATCTTGGCTGTCTAACAAAAACGATCGAACATTCCTTTATGTTTCAAAGAGGAAAAACACCAAGAAACAAATGTGAAGAGAAATAATTCCAGGATTTGAGTATTAAGGGTAATTCATGTTACGCCAAAGTCATGCTGGGGCGCAGTGATGGCATTTGCCATTTACTTTTGGTTGCCAAGAACAACAGAGCTTAATAACATCCAGGTTGAG
Source organism: Brachionichthys hirsutus (assembly GCF_040956055.1). NCBI lineage: Eukaryota > Metazoa > Chordata > Actinopteri > Lophiiformes > Brachionichthyidae > Brachionichthys > Brachionichthys hirsutus. Next base: position 6,707,939 of record NC_090914.1, on the reverse strand, counting down.
GAAGATATTTTTTACAGAAACCTAAACTCCACACATTGCATTTACTTAGCTTCATATCGTCTCCAAGTAGTTACTGAATTTAACAAAATATACGAGATATACGAATCTATACTCCATAAATGTAATAACACCTAATTTTAGTTTATTTAATTACATGTAATGGTGGGATTTGCATCCACAGCACCCTCCTATTCAGTAAAACGTTGGATTGCTGTAATTGGTAGTCGGAGTAATCCATGTGCTTATGTGGGGGGAGCACTGGGATGACATTGATATACAGCGCTCCATTAATTGCCATATGAATAGGGTCTGCAGTGGTTGGCGCTCTGCTGATGCATCACGGTAAAAGAGATGGGTCACTCTGTCTTCCCCGGCTCGAAGCTTTGCCAGGCTCATAATTACTAAAACCTCCAATTAATCTTCCCATCACATAGGGCAAATATACACTTCGTCCATATATAAATGAGCTGCAGGGTGCGCTCTTAGTGAAAGTGCAGGCCTGTGTGTATGTGTGTACATGCATTTACATGTGTACTTTTGTGAAGGCCTATATGCCATTAGGAGGGCATCAAGTACAAGCAGCGCCGTCTGTTCCCACCGCAGTCCGAGGCAAGCCACAAGGGATATAAACGCACACAAGTAGAACAAAAAGTTTTATAAGAAGCAAAATGTTGTATTCAGAGATGCATAAGAAATTCTGACATACAGTAATTCCTGCCGCAAGCAGGCACTTTACACATCTGTTAATTTGGAACTTATTTCTAGCAAATTAAAAGTATTTTACCTGAATGCAAATCAAACGTTCAGTGTTTTCTAGCATGTGGCTCTGCTGTATATTTTGATATTCCCCAATCTAAATGCTCATATGAATACTCCTATCGGTTTCCTCAGTATGAGTTCAATACAAGTGTTGTCAATAAGTGCATCTGCACAGAGTGTGAATGCACACTTCTTCACAACACTTGTGTCTGTTTACCAGAATGTGTGTCACCATGAATATGTATTTCTGATTGTAGCATGCAGTCCTCGCCCCCGGCCATTCAACCTTTGCTCATTCTAAACAGAATCTCCTCCGCACACTCCGGCCTGGCCTCCGTCCTTCCCAGTGCCTCATTCACAACACCTTACTGGCACCCAATGGCGGAGGGAGGTACTGCATCCACTTGGGTGCTTGGCCGACAGCAGGGGAGATAGAGAACTGTTTACAAGTGGCATTTGGCCCTAATTACAAGCTGCACTTGTTGAAGCACTTGGTCTGCAGAAGGACTAGCATCCACAACAATACAAGGTGGGCCGCTGATCCTCCGGTAAGCCTCCTCCACTCTGCAAAGTGAAGAAAATGAGCATGTAATCGGAGCAAGTGACATTTTACATCAGACTGAATAACAGGTTTCCGGGGCAGTGGGTGTTATAACTGCTCACAGTGTGGTGACTGAGAAACAACACATATGGCTCAGAACGCATCCGTTTCAAAAGTCCTTGTGAAAGTAATTGGCCCGGTCTGCAGAATTTCTCACTCTGTCAGTGAGGGACAATCAAATCCCTCCATTCTCTAATTCTGCTGGCGCAACATCTGGTTGTCCTGTGTGGAAAGGCCATTATGTGAGGATAGAGGATGAATGAAAGCAGGCATCGACCTGTCTGCGTAGTGACTAACTAGGCCGGCAGTTCCTGTGAGTTTTGACCAGCTTAATGAAGCACAGCCACTCAGCAACTAATCACCTGTTCTTTCTCATCAGCGACCCCCCCCCCCAGTGGGACGGTAATTGATTGTTAAGTGATTGATGGATCAGGCTAGAACTGGTCTTATCTGACTCAGTAAAATGAGCAGAACAGTTTGTATTCCATCTGTGCTTTCCTGTTTTCACAGAACTATTTTTTTTTTTAATCACAGATTGTAGAACATTTGTCCAAACATGTCACACATAGCAAAGTGTTTTCTATGGATTTCTTTTTTTCCCTTTCGTCAACCACTTTCCGTTCAGCTATACTGGAATACTGCACTTCAGTTTAACAGAGGAATGTACACAGTCCTAAAGATAAGAGCATGATATTTATTTCTATGTTACAGAGTAAGTAGCATACCCTATTTAAAATAGTAATAATATAATGGTTTAGTAATTTTTTCACTAATATAATTACGTTTTTATTTCCATGGTAATTTCAGACATTTTCCAATGAGACTGGTCGGGTCGATTAGCTACTGCCCGGTTTTTGCTTTAGGAAATTTAATTATTTTGTCTGAGCTAAAACAAAAAGTCAATTATCAAATAAAGAGTTTCTACAAAATTCATTGCCAATGATTTTTGATAATCAACTGATCTCAGGGACCTTCTCAAATGTGTGCCTTTTCTCAGTCAATACTTTTTTTTTTTTTTCTCAGTCAATACAATGGACTGCTATGGATTTGTACAATGTGAACCCAGACTTGTGTGCATCTTATTGGCTACTTATCTCACTTGAGTCTGAAGATTTGGTTCTGGTCCAGTGCCTGCTCCTCTAACGTCTTGCCTTGACCTCTGCCCCTCAGCCTCCTCTTCCTCTCCTCGGAGTCCAGGGTGAGTAGGACCACCAAGCTGGGCTGGAGCAGGTCACTGGGCCAGCGGTAAACCTCTGAACCCTCTGCTGGGAGGTTAGACACTGGACCACCCACAGCTGCGGCAATGGCATAAGCTGCTGTGCTGTGCCAGAATCTGGTGACAGATAATGGATCGCAGATGGATGGATTAGAACATATTAAACACTGCAGGTCTACAGGAATGTATCTGCCATTCACAAAATAGGTCACAAATACAGGGAAACTTTCCAACCACATCCCGGCTGTCTTTACCTGTCGACAATGACAGGTGTCTTCGTGCTCTCCTGGCCGACTTGTTCCGCTGTCATGTAGTTCCCCAGAGCATAGAAGGCCCTGCGGATGAGGGGCGGCTCTTGATCAAAGCGGGCCCTGAAGGGGGAAAGGCCCTGGGGAGGGGACCGCAGGAGAGTGGCCCCCAGCGTGTCCCTCAGAGACTCAGTCAAGGTGGTCTTACCTGTGTCAGAGAGAGAGAGGCAGAGAGGTGGGCCACTTTCCCAGTAATGAAACACAAAGGGGATTTTCAGTGGACAAAATCTAGAATCAATTTCTTTTTTTTGCATTAAACTGACCGAAGAATTCACTTGAGCTACAACCTCCCATCCTACATTCCAGGCTGAGCTTTAACAGGGATTGCAAAAAGCTCCGGATTAGCGAGCTCTTCAATAAAGCATTTTCACAGCGATGCAACTTCTCTGAGGTCATGATACGTGATATTCCATTACACGAGCCTGCTAGCAGATAATGGTTTTAGCCGAGAACAACTGGCCATCATTTTCTCGAGACATCTATGCATCACGCTGATCCCATATTTATTTATGAGGTAATGGCATTAACCTGTGGCATCCAAGCCCTCTATGACAACAACGGGGAAGTCTGGTTCACTCCTGGCGTCTGCTCTCCTGGGCAGCAGCTCCATAACAGACTTAGCCTCTGGGATGATGTCACCACACTGCAGAACAGACTCAATCAGTTTGCTGCTGTGAGAGGAGGCGGGGGGGGAGACTAGACGGTGCTGCACATGAATATCTGCACACTACTGAGACACCTGGCACTTAGAGATGAATGGGATAATAGGGTGCATGCGTTGCCCCCCCCCACACACACACACACACACACAAATTCCTGGAAATTCGTTCACTAATTTTTGTGTAATTCTGGAAAATGAAAATAAGCCACATCTCGCAGAGCTAAGGCATTCTAACAGTAAGTCCTGACTGCGACTCTTTATCAGGAGCCACTCACTCTGAACTTTAATATGTTCTCTATTTGCCCATAAATCATCTGCCCACCAGGCTTTGTTGAAATTGTGTATGTCGTTTTTGAGCCGCTGACGTACTCAGTGAGTACACAGAGTGCTCATAATTGCATCTCCGTCAATGTCATTGTCTTTGTCACTAAAACCGAAACAATTGGAACCGACTCTATCACAACAGCAACACACTGTGGTGGAGTCGCCATGGTGATGAAGCCTGAATAAACCTGATCCACTGGTAACCCACTCCTAGTATCTGGTGTCACACTGTGGTCAAATGTCTTACGATGTCCCTGAGAATTTTAAATTTCATTTTGATTCGCCAATTATTTTTTCACGATACAGTATAGGAAAAAAGTTAAATAGAACTAAAAACTTCCACATTGTTGATTGGAAAAAGGGATCTGGAATACACGTATTGTATTGAACTCTCTCCTGACGCACGATGAGTAATCACAGAAGCAACATTCCAGAGACGTCCTGCGTAAAAAGACGAACAAAGGTCTGGTGGTGACGTGAAAACGCGACCTTGGACTGAATCATGACGCGTCACGTTGGTGCGTACACGTCATTGCGTTCTTATACCGCACGAGGGAGCTATTGCAATATATCTTACCAATACATCAATAATGGATACGCAATTACGTCATTGTAAAACAGTTCATGTGCAACAAATAGGAACCTTTTGTAGAACTTCCAATGCCTCCTCAAAACTGTAGAAGACGTCAGAGTTGATGATGCCCAGAGCCGATGGGTGATATTCTGGCGCTTCTGCAGGTACCACAAAGTACTCCTTTGACTTTTCAGCCGTTTCGCTGTCGGACCACAGACGCTGCGTCCAGACTCCGCCATCCTCACCTCTCACGTATGAACACACAAGCACCGCGTCGGGGCTTAAACTGCGCAAAAAACTCTCCGATCGGGATGGACTCTCGGAATGATCTCTAACAAAGTAGCCGTGGATGAGAGAATCCCTGACATTTGGTAGAAACGAGGACATGGGAGAGACGTCCCACCGCGGAGGCAACTCTCTCTGGAAGTTCTCCTTCAGCTCCGCGTAAAACTTGGCGCGTCTGACTCTGTCGCTGCAGCAGACGTGGAGGGAGTAACACCTGTCGCTCTTTGGGACTTCTCTGAACACCCGCGGAACTTCTTCCCCCCGGTGCTCGTTCCGGATCGAAAAGTAGACGGGTTCTCCCTCCGTCTCCACCGAAAAAACACGGGAGGGCCACTGGCGGAAAACAGACATTGCGCGCCGTGCCATCCGGAGAGTGTTTGGTTCGTGTTGCGCTCTGCGCTTCAGGGATGTCCGCTGCATGGGAAAGGGAAAGTGACAGCGTCAGGAAACAGAAACGAAACTCAGCGATGGTTGTGTTTATTGAGAATCGAAAAAGGAAAGTCAGGCGGGGCATCAAACAAAATGGGAGATGCGTTGAGTAAAAGCAATTCCATTAAATAAAAAAAGCATTGCGTGGTATTCTGTTGCCACTTACTTTTGCTCTATCTCAATAAAACTAGGTCCTTTTTAAATAACTCGATTCGGGGGCTCCACGTTTTATTTATGCACATGTAATGTGTTTTATTGTGAGTCATTCGTCCGTCATAAGTTTCGTTTTGTGTCTCGGTAAAGGTCATGTGATCGAGTGGTTTCGCAGTAAATACTGACCCAGCCTTTGTGTATATTAGAGACAGAGCTGGTGAAGGTCGCTGCGCGTAAAGATGCCGCTGTCCCCTCTGGTCGCATCTCTGAAGATGCTGCTGCATCTCTGCGTCAGCGCCCTGTATTCACTCGGGAACGCTTTATCCAAACTGATCTGGATTAAAGGAGCCCGCGATGGAGGAACGTCGCCGGCTCAATGGGTCGACAGGAACGGGCAACAGGCGATGACTCCAACAAGTGTTAACTATCATTTTACGCGCAAGTGTAATTACAAGTGTGGGTTTTGTTTCCACACTGCAAAAACGTCCTTCGTCCTTCCTCTAGATGAAGCAAAGAGGGGCCTCAAACTCCTCAAAGAATCAGGTAACGTCGGTTTATTATAGAATTAGTCGATCATATGTAGATAAGAAACGAAACTTGGGAATGTTTTGAGTGTAAACTTCACACATAATATTTTATATGTAAATACATATAATACATTTCGTTTCTTATCTGAAGTAGTTTTACAATCTGTTTAAGAAACTTCTTTCTTCTCCTTTTTAACTAAATTGAAAATTATATTATTATAATATTTGCATTTGCATCTTATCGTGATGCTCAATTTTTAAAGTTCTATATGTTTATTTCTTTAATATTGCTGTTATCGTGTTAAGAAGGTTGCACACAACGATAATAAGGGGAAACAGAGCCCAGCGGCAGATCAACAAGTATTATAGGACAGAGTGGATGGACCAGAATAACAGGCAACGTTCAGAAACAGCCCATATGCAACAGGGTTCTATACACAGGTAGTCAAAGAAGCACAAAGCAGTCCAAAAACGGGGTGAATATTTAATGTTCACAGAGGAAACACGGGGAGGGTAAAAAAACACAGATTATACAGCGATAAGGAAAATATATTTAAGATAATCTCTTAGAGGACAAGAAAATGGCAGGTATAGATAAAACCACTGATGTGGGGATCTTTCACCTCCGAAGATGATTGTGGGGTATGAAAACTAGTAACTAAAACTTTCAAGCATCGAAGAAAGTAAATCTGAGATTAAATAAAAGTTATTTGTGTACACAGAATATTCAATTTAAGGATGGCGTTTCAGTTTGCATTAAAGTATAACACTTGAAATGGCTTAAAGTTTTGTTTTTTGTGTCCTTAAATTCATCTCCATGTTTCTTAGGCATGGAAAAGATCAACTTCTCTGGCGGAGAGCCTTTCATACACGATAAAGGAGACTTTTTGGGGCAATTGGTTCAGTTCTGTAAACAGGACCTCCAGCTCCCGAGCGTCAGCATCGTCAGCAACGGAAGCCTGATCAAAGAAAAATGGTTCCAGAAATATGGTAAGCATGAAGGAGAGTTACCGGTAGTTAGCATTTAGGAATCTAGTTCAGACGCAGATAGGGAGTGGCTCAGGAATTTCAACCTTGAAAAAGGGGGGGGCAGGACGCAACAATGACTCGTTATAAAGGAGACCACATTTTTATTCCAGGAAGAATAAAGCTTTAATGTGGAACCCGTATAGATGCTGCGGTTTCTCTCCGTCAGGTGTCTATCTGGACATTCTGGCTGTTTCCTGTGACAGTTTTGATGAAGCGACAAACCAGCTGATTGGCAGGACACAGGGCAGAAAGAGCCACATCGAGGGCCTCTTCAAGATTCGCACCTGGTGCCAGCAGTACAGGGTGGCGTTCAAAATCAACTCGGTCATCAACACCTTCAACGTGGACGAGGACATGACGGAGTCCATCGCTGAGCTCGGCCCGGTACGCTGGAAGGTAAGGTCGAGCGTTGCTTTTTGCGCATCCTGATGCCCGGCCGGCTACCTTCACCGTCTCTGCTTCACGTTTAAAGGTGTTCCAGTGTCTGTTGATTGATGGGGAGAACGCAGGAGAGAGCGCTCTGAGAGAGGCAGAGAGGTTTGTCGTCAGTGATCAGCAGTTTCAGGAGTTTCTGTCTCGGCACAGCGGCGTCTCCTGCCTGGTTCCTGAGTCCAATGAGAAGGTTTGTGTTAACTGCTGTAACGCGTGAGACTTTTTGATACTTTAACATTCATAAAAGTGATTTTTTTTTTTCCCTTGTAGGTTATTTTAGTTTCTTTACAATTGCTAGTATAGTATAAAATTTTACAGCCTGCCAATGATTTTACAACACCAACCCACTTGTTTGTGGATTTTGTTGCCTTCACAGATGCGAAATTCCTACCTCATCCTCGATGAATATGTAAGTAAATGTTTTCTAGTTAAGCACACTCAGATTCCTCATTTTTGTACCTTGGATGTGTGCAAAAGACGTACTTTATTTTTTCAGATGCGCTTCCTTGACTGTCGGGAGGGACGTAAGGACCCGTCCAAGTCGATTCTCGATGTCGGCGTGAAAGAGGCCATTCGTTTCAGCGGCTTCGATGAAAACATGTTTTTGATGAGGGGAGGGAAATATCTGTGGAGCAAAGCTGACATGAAGCTGGAGTGGTGAAAAGCTCCACTTCCACCTTTTCCTATGTGAATTATGATACTCTCAGTCAGGATTTTTTGTTTGTTTTTATTCATTTTTACACAAAAAAAACAAGATTTGAATTTGTTTTTCAACCCATATTTTATAAAGATATATTTACATATTCCCTCAGTTGGATGTTTCGAACATAAAAAATACACAAAAACTTAGAGTTAGATTCTAAAACCATAAACAAATTGATTTCCAGCCCCAAAAGGTCAAGAGAGAACTGCAGTGATAATAGACTATTTGTAACCTATTAATCATTATTTAAATATATAGGCAGTGGACATATGATTTAACATAATTTCCTCCCAATATAAAATCAATACTATGCAACGGTGACATCAAAAGTCTTGCATTTATAAGAAAACAACTTATGAATAGCTGCACATTGTAGTGATCTGCGTTAAAGGGTTCATTCACATTTCTTGAGCCATAGCACAGATCAATGGAAAAAGGTGACAGAGTTGTACATATGTGTTTAGTTTGTTTCCTTTTGAAAGGATTATAATGTTTGCGTTTGTTCAAAAGGGTTCAAAATCTTAACATGATGCAAAGTTATGGGTTACTGTATTGAAGTAAACCTTTTAGTTTATTTGTTCTCATTTATTGTATTCATCTCTTGTTCAAACAAAGTGTAAATTAAAAGAATGATACAAAGAAGGGCACTATGGGAATTTGTGTCTCACTAAAAGGGAGCTTTTTCCTTCAGATATTTTTTCAAAGTTAAAAAAAGTGTGTTTTTCAAAGTTAAAGTGTGTTTGCTTAGATATATATTTGGTCTAGATTTAATAAGAGCAGAAACTGATTGAATCAGATCCTGTGAGCTTCAGCAAAACAAGTTGTGTGGATGTCATTGCAAAACCATGACAAAGAAATTCTGAGCAAAGAAGGATTAATTCCCAGGAGGTAATTGTGTAGAAACAGCATCTTCTAAGCAGCCAAACCAGTTCCCACAGGTCATTCTACAGCAAACCCGACCTGCTGGGTTTGCTGTAGAAGACACACTGTACCTGTGGATGATAAAGCAATGAGAGCTGAAGCAGGGTGTTGGATGGCTTGATTAATGTTACTGGAATGTATGTTTGGAATGTTAAATGTTAAGATACACCTGACATGTCTGATGTGTTTTCTGTAAATATGGTTGTCATTAGTAAACTGAAATGTAAAAAAGTTTTCTGAAGTTTCATTTTGAGTTATCTTTTAACACTTTAATATTGTTTCCACATAAGAAGCAACTACCGCCACGAGTAGCTATTAAAGGTGACAGACATGAGTGCAACTAGAACAGTGTCAAACTAAATCTGTCGTACTCATTTTGTGTTTATCTCTTGCCTTGAGACCGAATATTTAAATGTGATCGATCCCGTGATGCTTGCAATGAGCGATCATTTAATTAATATACTGCTTCAGATTGGATTCGAAATGTACTTGCCTTGAAATGTTACACAAGGTCAGAGCAGAGGACAATATATTTTATGTATTTATTTACCCCACAATGTTTGCAATAGCAGATGCACAGTACGGTATGTTGTCCTGTAAAATGACAGCCTCTGCCCACCGGAGTGAGTTCACATAAACATCCGGTAAAGTGCAATACTTCCATCATTACTTTGCTTTCAGTTGTCGATCCACTTAATTCAAAAAAGGATTTCTTCTTTTCATCAAAGTATTCACACTGTAAACAAACAACACGTGACTTTGCCTTTGAAGCTGAATCGCCGACTTTAAAATAGGTGTAATAGCGGCCCCGTGCCAGCAGGAGGCGCTGCTGTTTATGAGAACGCAGTGTTTTGCTGGCTCTCCTGAAAGCTGCAGCGCAGGACCAGCCCCCTCACGAACTAATGGCGTCTCTCCATGTTCCTGCGAGCGAACACGGAGACAACAACAACGGCACAAAGAGAAACACGCCGCCCCCGGATTTTTCTGCAACAGAACATCTTCTTCTTCCTTGCTTAATTGGTGCTCTTTGCAGCGACTGGGCGTCGTGTACTCGGCTGTAATGTAGAGTAGACCTTGTACCAATATATATATATATATATATATACTACTGGCAAGCAAAACAGAGCGAGCGTGTCAGAGCCCGCCTCCCGTGGTTCGCTTATTTAGCTCCGCTGTTTTCGCCCATGGCCTGATCACATGCGCTGCGGGAGAGAGTAAGCAGGTCAGCCGTCCGGATCCGCCCGCTGATCGGAGGGGACGCGTAATAAACATGGGCATCACCTCCTCCTGCTCCGCCTGACTGGCCTCCTCCTCCTCCTCCTCCTCCTCCTCCTCGCTAATCCAATTCAGGAGATCATCCTCGCAGCCGGTCCCGAGGTTACACCATCAAGACGGCGTTATCTCAGAAAGCCAGGTACGGGATTCATCCTTATTTTATCTAACAAAACCCAAAATGAGATTTTCTTCCAGCGGCTCAACCCCCCCAGCATGAGTTAGAAAATGCAGTCGCATATTTTATTTTTCTTGCAACATGCGTGCTTGTCTCCTAGTGTGCCTGCTAACGCTGGATATTTGTATTTGTATTTGCATTTGGCTATTTGCTTTCCTGTGCAAAGAGCTGATTGAGCTCTGGCTGCACGCTTAGTGCGTGTGTGTGTGTGTGTGTGTGTGTGTGCGTGCACCAGCTGCGGGACTTCACTTCAGTCACGACATGCATTGCTCAGAGTGGGTGACTCCACGGGGCTCTCACAGGTCACCCACTGCCCCCCCCCCCCAGGGTGAAGTCAGATTATAGTGACCGGTCCCTGCAGTCAGCGTGTGTGGATGCGTGGAGGGCAGACATGTTGATACCCACTTCTGAATTGTATCCTACCTGTATACCTGTACAGATCTGTGGGGGGGGGGGGGGGGGGGGGGGTACACATGACTCCCCCAAACAAAAACATGCTGATGGCTCCAGCCCCTCTTCTGTTCAGTAACGCGGAGGTCATCTGTTGTGGGCTGGGGGGGGGGGGGGGGGGATTGGTTTGGCATTTTATTATCATTTGTAATCAAAGGTTGATCCGGTTGTTTTTGTCGTAAGTAAGCTGAATTGGAAAAGCAGAGCAAGAATCTGAAGGATTTTTTTTTTTCATGGTTTTAGCTCTAAAAGGATTGTAATAAAATGATTATACCAACTGCATTAATTATTTCCTTCTGGTTGTTTAGTTGGAGGATGTTATGTTCCAATCATACAACGCGTTTTTTATTGAGCAGTAAACCAGAACGCTTCTTTCTCCTCCTCATTAGATCTACATTGATTACATGAGGCTGAGAAACTTTAGTTCCAGTAACTGATGGTGACACATTCTTGTGATGGTCCATCAGTTTTCATGGCATCAGTCTTATACCTGAGTAACGTTTCCACCTTGAGAGAAGATCTGACGGGGCTTTTTGCCTTTGTGGTTTCAGGTTTCCAAGAACTGAGCAAAAACATAAATACACTTTCAGCAGGATGTTGTGAGCCGCCGGGCGGTGCAGGTGTGAGGATTGTGAGTTTGGGAGGCAAGACACCCCCACACTCTTACATATTATTATTGTTATTGGTTTAGTTGAGATATCGACATGCAGGCAATATACATTGACGGTGTATTACCGACATCCGCCACAGGAGGGAGTGTACTGCTAGGTGAGCACGCCTCACAGCGCTCATAGCAGCAACAGAGGCACGCAGAGCGCTTGTAGAATGCGGTGCAGGAGAACGATGTTGCATGTAAAGATGTTGTTTGCATCTATATTACAGGTAAGCAGATATAACATGTTATTAATAAGCACATGTAAGTTTAGGCAGAGTCACAGAAGGGGAAAGTCGGCCGTTTGTTCCCATTGCGCATGTGTAAGCAGGTATTAATTGTGGTTAGCCATGTTAGCATAGTAGCTAAGCTAAGTGTTTACCTGTGATAGCGTGACCTGCGAGGATGTGAAGTGTGTTTATAATAGTGTTAGATAATTATAGTCTGTGTAACTGGGGAAAGGGAGTATATATATTTTATAATTAAGGGGATTGTATGTTAAAAGGTATTCAGGGTTATGTTTTATACTTTTGCTAGGTGAGCACGCCTCACAGCGCTCATAGCAGCAACAGAGGCACGCAGAGCGCTTGTAGAATGCGGTGCAGGAGAACGATGTTGCATGTAAAGATGTTGTTTGCATCTATATTACAGTAAATTCATTTCAAGACACACTGAGTCATTTTTGAAGTGTGCAACACAGGCTTCCCGTTATACAGCATTATTCGGGTTAGAGTTCAAGAGCGTTATATTTTCCTCTGTCAGGTAGGGCAAGCATGCCGAGACATAAATATGTAAAAAAAAAAAAACCGTACCACAGATTCCACTGACTATCTGCAGCTTTCCGTGATTCAGTGTTTCAGGCAGGAATGTCTAGATTGCACCTTTCAGTCGGTTTGATTCAGCACCACACAATCAATCAGAAAACGGCAGGCCAGTTTTGACGATGCATAACGTCCTGTGTCCGTTAAGAGCAAAAAACAGAAAGTTAACTATCAGGAAGAGATGCAGAAGAAATTTTGGTTTGAGACGAGGGCGGTATTTTCACCCATATCAACCTTTTGTAAAGAGTTAGTCCAACAAATTATGTTTAATTTCGACGAGAGAAACTCACGCCTCAGTTATTCTGGGAATCAGCAAATTCTTAGCTCCTTATTTCCCTCTGTCTGTCACCGGTGTTCTCCACCTACACGCAGAAACAGCACATTCAGACTTGTCCTCTCCTGGAAGCCAATCTCTGAAATGTTGGGAAATCACTAATGAGCAGAAGTAGATGAATCGGGAAGTAAACCGCACCAGCGATAAGCCGGGATCTGGCTCGAGCTTGTGTTGCTTTAATGAACTGATTGTGTGCAAAGCTGTGTTGTCATTGATTTTAAAATGACTGCAATGTTGAGTTGTGTTTAGCTTGTTTAGGTAGTGACGGCATGATGGTATGTTCAGGGCTGAAAATGCTGTTGCCATGTAAACGAACGGCCAAAATACACAAGTGTTGACTTTTAAGCATGGCTAAATAAACTTGCATGTCTTTAATATATAATTTTTTTTTTAATAGCTGCAGATAGCAGCTGCTGTCTTGTATTGTAGGTGCCTTGAAAAAGAAATATTAAATATATTTAAAGACTCTTACAGAAAAGTACAAAAACATTTTTTTTACCCTCTGGTATAAAAGCTTGCTCAATCTGCACCAACCCAACAACAGGACGTCTGAGCATTTCCTCCTTCCCACTCCCCTGCAGTGAGATTCGGATACTTCACTTTACAGTATAGGCACCGGGGCTGAGGGGGGGGGGGGCAGAACGAGAAGCATAATTTGTGCGTTGATCGAGAGGGGGTATAAAATATGAGAAAGCCCCCTGTGGATGTGGGGTGTGTGATGTCCGTGGAGTGTCTGAGCGAACACGGAAGCAAAAGTGGGTTCATGAGATCTGCTGATGACATTTAAAACGGAGAAATTCTTCCATGTTTTTGTCTACGCTGCCTCGACTCAGCAATGACTGGCGTTCTTTTGTGAATTGTTCAACTTGCTGCTGGTGATTGTCACCGCGCCGTGCAGATTAGTGCGTCTCTGTCGGAGGAGCCTTGTCATGACTATAAAAAAGTCTATTGTCCTTCCCTTCCCTGTGTGTCATGTTTATCTCGGCGACTGTATCAAATTGATTTGGCTCATTCTATAAATGTGAGCTTGTCTGACCTTCATCTCATGATTGCTTTTATTCTGATTGTTTACACGTCAGCATTAATGGCTGATGCTGTCGGAAAATAAATGACAGCAGGTTGCTTTATTGTGCTTTTTTTCAGCATTTTTGGTCACTTTGGCTTTGCCCTACTTACCACTGGCCTACCATGGCCACTGTTTAACCCCCACCCCCCCAGACACCAAAAATACATCTGGGTGTTTGTGTAACACCTCACGGCATGTAAAAACGAGGCCCGTCACCACGCTGAAGCTGCCCTCTTAATGCTCCCCAACGTTGGCGTAGCGACAGAGGCTGTCCCCGACTGCTGCTCCCGTCACAAGGGCATGCAACCTTTCACATTCAGAGATTGAGTCATGCGAGTATTTAAAAGCAATCCCTTGACATGTGCATGGGGGTAATTTCCAGTTGAACGCCAGTAAGAACACGCTAACGTCCTGAGTGCCGTGGTTTTGGCTGGCATGCCTCTGCCCATCTACTGTGTGCATTTAAGACGCGTGTTTTTCTGCATGCACGTGCACGAAGCCCAGCCACGTGAGCACGACTGCAATTGTTTGCGCACATTTTCGAACTCGTCTGTCCAGCCTGTTTTGTTACCTTGCCCACCGGGAGTTTGCTCAACAAGGTAACGAGAAGTAATGGCAGGCAGGGAAATTGAGCTGAGGTGAGTCTGGAAAGTGGATGGAATTGGCACGTTTCCACGTTTCTTTTTCTCTGCCTGTACATCGGATTTTATTTCGTTTGTCTAGGAAAATAAGGACTTGACGGAAATGAGACTTAAACGCCTGTAATTTGCCGTGAAGTGTAGAGGCTGCCTGTTGGGAAGAAAGTGAGGAAGGAAGAGGGTAGAAAGGAGCAGAAAGCAAGATCACTACGATTTAACCTTGCAGAAAGGCCAAGCTGAATTTGAACTTCGGCAGCTTTCATGTCGCCTCGTTCACATTCACCCTATGATCGGTTTAGTGATGCAATTACTGCTCCCACACCAATGAGACAATAATTATTATTTACCGGAGCTGTGCTCCGGACAGGAACGAGCGCCGGAGGTATATTTGAGATGAGATTACATTTCGCTGATCGAGCCCAGTCAGAAAGTTTTACCCATTCAGCTTTATCCAGTGGGCTCCAGTCATCATTTCATGCTTCTCGGTGCATTAATTCAGCTGCAGCACACAAAGACACTGGAGGTAGAACAGAATCAGTAATGTCCTTATTCCAGCCTTGCCTTCATTCCCCAGCTGAGCATTCTTCAGTTCTCATCCATCATCGTGTTCTGCTTGACTCGTCTCATTGGTTTCCAGCCTAATTGTATAAATCAGCTGACGGACGGCTTTATGCAGTTGTTGAAAGCTGTCTGTCGTGGGGGGGGATGAGTGAGAGAATGTGTGGGCTGCATCCCCACTCCCAGATCAGCTTTCCATAGGTGAGGTATAAATAGGGTCTTACACAATGCTTTGCTGGGATATTACATAAACGGTAAAAAAAAAAATAATAATGAGAGAAAATCTCAACTCAGGAGAAACGGGAGAGCCAAAACGTTGTTTCCCCTTATGAAATATTTATTTTGGAATAAATTGTGAAATTAAGCAATAGCTTTGGTAACACTCTGGTAGCGCCACAACTTGCCCGATGGCTTTTGACTATTCGCTGGAACGTCTCTCTCCTCTTATACTAAACTGAAGTTCTGAGGTCCCGACAAATTGAGGTCCTGCTTTGCGTATAATGCAGCATCGCTGAGGACTGTGTGTCCCCCCCCCCCCCCCCCCTGCGGGACACACAGGAAATACCACTCAGCTATTCCAGATGAGACATTACATTTAAAATTAGCAAGCTTCTACTCGTGCATTTAATCCTTCACCATTTTCTCACCATGCTTCTTCGCCTCTGGATTTTCTTATATTTTTTTGTCTCCAGCTCTGCAGGACTGTAGATTAATACGCTCATCTGCATACCTGGATGGTCGAGTTTGATTTAATCATTTCACTGGCTGAAATTGTTTTTTTCTTTTAATTTTGGATCACTGAAACTCAAAGCACACGAGGCAGCAATTACGTGAACGCCTCAACCTTCTCCTCACAACTTGGTGTCCTTTCCTCATGTCTCGCCCCGTCTGTGCTCCTCTCCCTTGCCCCCTCCTCTTTAAAGATTCTCCTTCACCTAGTTGCTAAGCAGCACAGGGAGAGCGCCACAATGTTGACCTTAGAAGCATGGGGGTGCTCTTTGCTCTCAGCAACAGAGGGAAGAAGAGAAAGAGGAGCGAGGGTAAGAGGCAAACTAAAATAGCCCTGACTCACAAGAGCGTTCTATCGGCCCAAGTGGAATATTCAAGAGCCGAGGAAGCTGATATCAGGAGGATTTCAGGAGTGTTTTCTTCTTCTTCTTTGTTCCTGACTCAGACTATTAGGCCTGGAATAAAAATTAACCCAGCTGACAAGCCCATTTATGCCAAGAGCTCGTGCCGTCCCGCTTACAGCAGGCCTGTCTGAAAACGGCGTTTCGTTCTGTTCTTCCAGCCATGTCGATTGTGTCACAGAGAATAAAGCCCATCTTGGACTCCATTTTAATGGTTGCCATTGTTATCGGAGGATTGAGAGCATTCTCCGTGTGCTTGGCTTCATTAACCATCTCGTCTTCTCTTTCCCTTTGTTTCAGCTCGGGGGCGGTGAAGATGACCACGGCACGGTACCGTCCCACGTGGGAGCTGGCCATGGACCCCCTTGTATCATGTAAGCTGTGCCTTGGAGAGTTCCCTCTGGAGCAGATGACCACCATCGCACAGTGCCAATGTGTCTTCTGTACACTGGTGAGCGCGGCGCTCTCAGAACGATCAGCCACCGATCAAGTTCATAGAAAAATCTGCAGCGTTCAGACGTGAAGCCTGGCGTGGTCCAGTTCATTCACTCGTTGTCTCTTTTCATTCCCCCCCACAGTGCCTGAAGCAGTATGTGGAACTCCTGATTAAAGAGGGCCTTGAAACTGCAATTAGCTGTCCAGACTCTGCCTGTCCCAAAAGAGGACACTTGCAGGAAAATGAGGTATTGATCATTGGAAATCCTTTGCGTGGATTGTCCGTGGATGAATTTCAATTTCATACACTGGTGTATAGATTTCAAATATTGCACCCGCTGGGCTGCTAATGCTATTTCTGAAAATGATAAACGGAAATGGTAGGTCCACGAATCATTTTAAAGTATCATAAACCTCCTATTATGCTGCTATGCTTTTTCCTCCAACACACATACAACGTTGGGCTGCGCTGCTCCTCCGAATATCTTCCTTCCACGATAATGAGAGCGCGCATATGCCGTCTTTCCTGTCAGAGGTCAGTCGGAGGGCAAATCGCTCCTCATCCTGCGAGCAGTTTGCTTTGTTTACGTCACGTGGTACCAGAGGCCTGAAGGCAGAGCGATTCGGCGCCGCGGCCTTCTGCTTCTCATCAATCAGCGTCATGGAACCTCAGTGGAACCCAGGCCACTCATGCCAGTCAGGCAAAGCGGGCCTCAGTCCCATCTGTCCTAACAGCAGCTCCTGGTTCTTTACAAAGCCTGACTGATCACTTCACTGGCCAGTAAACGAGAAAACAAATCCTGCCTTGGGCTGAATATGCATTTTGAATTCATCCCGGTTACCCTAATTATATTCTCTTGTTTGTCAAGAACGGAAAACGCACGAAAGAAAATTCTGATCTTGCATGAATTTGGATTTGACGTTGTGGAAATGACATTTACATCCTCTTTGTGTAATTGCTCCGTGTAGCTTCAGGCTACGACCGGCTTATTTCCCTTCCACCTGTGCTCCCCTCTCTCTTAGATTGAGTGCCTGGTGGCCACAGAGATGATGCAGAGATACAAGAAGCTTCAGTTTGAAAGGGGTAAGTGAAAGCCTCAGACATCCGTCCATCCATCCACCCTTCTGGTTTATCTAGCATGGTGTTGCCGTGGCAGCAGCCTAAGCAGTGCCCGTCCCTTCAGCCGTAATCGGCAGCTCCTCCCAGCCCAGGTGAGATGAGATGAAATACGTAATTCTGGGTTTACCGCAGGGCTTCTTACCAGCTGGACCGGTTTAATAATCCTCGCCCAGGAGGCATCTCAACCAGATTCAAAACACGAAAGATCATGGGGTGTGCTGTTCAGTCTGGAATTCAACACCACTACCACGTTCCCGTCTTTAGTAGCCAAAATGCTATTTCATTTATAAAAACATTAGGTCACTAAATATGTTTCTATCCATGTTTGTGGTGTTTCCCGTGTTTAATCAGAGGTGCTGCTGGACCCATGCCGGACGTGGTGCCCTTCCTCATCTTGCCAGGCTGTGTGCCAACTTAAAGAAACGGATTCTCCCGCGCTCCCCCAGCTGGTCCAGTGTGCCGTCTGTGCCCTTGAGTTTTGTTCAGCCTGCAAGGCCAACTGGCACCCCGGGCAGGCCTGCCAGGAGAGCAACCCACCCATCACTTCCTTCCTACCGGGGGAAAACAGGTATTCCCTTTGATGGTTTTATTGTGTTTCGGTCCGTACTTCCTCAAATTATGACTTTGCAGTTTGTTGTAATCCTGTAATTTGGGATCCCTGCACACACCCATGGACCGTCGGTGGCTTAAAAGGCAAATCCTCAGCTGAGGATTGGCCAGAACTCCAGCACAAAGTAATAGGCCGATATAAAACAACCTGCTGAAACTAAGCCGCAGTAAAAAAAAAAAAGAAAAACCATGCGATGGGCCCTTTATGCATATTAGGAATACAGGATCTGCCTGTTGGAGCAGAAGAGGGCTGCGTGGAGCCGTGTGCCGCTGACCCTCTTCCTGGTGATATCCGCTTACTCTGGAAATGTCATTAACTCTTCAGAGCTTTCCTCAATCTGTGTGGGTGCAGGG